>NW_026690942.1:0-35695 GCF_020826845.1 Diceros bicornis minor | reverse complement strand
CGGCCAGCCTCCTTTGGAGAAAGCAGGCAAGCCGAGCCAGGCTTGCAGTGGCCCTGGCGTGACACCTGCCACCTCAGGCAGAGGGCCTCCCGCGTGCCCTCCATGGCGGGTTTCTCCCCGGAGCCGTGGCCTGGGCACTAGGAAGGCCGGGCATCCCCGACTCCCGGGAGGAGGGGCTAGCCCACTTGCGCCCTGGCCCCCAAACCCTCTGGTGCCATCTGCCTGTCTCGGCACTTCTGACTCCACAGAGCCTTTCCTACATCTGGGCTGCCTGCCGTGGCAAAGTGCAGGCGTGGGGTGAGGCCATGACTTTGTCTTTCCAGGAAAAAATGAGCCCCTGGCCGAAGCAGCAGGCCCAGGCAGAGCCTTGAGCTTGAAGCCCAGTAGGTCTGTGGCCCTCACGGCCAGAGCAATGCTTTCAAGGCAGGGAAGCGGCCTGCAAGCTGAGTGGGAGTGGGGGAGTTGAGGGAGACAGCTGAAGCCGAGTCCAGAAGGGCGGCGATGGAAGAGCTGCAGCTGGGTCAGAGCCTGGAGGGAGGGCGGGGCCTTCACTGAGGACCCCCCCCCCCCCCCGAGGCCAGCCCTAGGCCCCGGCGGTCGCGCATGCGCCCTTGGCCTGTGCGGTGTGTGGGGGGTTGAACCCAAGCCCGCAGGGCTCCCGGAGCGGCCAGAGAAAGAAGGGCCCATGGAGAGGTAGGCGAGGTGGGCAGGGGGCGCCACCTTACTCTGCTCAGCTCCCTGAGGGAGAGAGACAGAGACAGAGACATAGAGAGAGATCCCTGACCTCTGAGTCTCTGCCTCCACAGCTGGCTGGTGCCAACTTACGCGCCATCCCACTTCCAGCCATCACCCCCACGCCTGCCCCGGGGCCAGCCCCACCACAGAGAGGCCGGTTGGTTCCTGCTCACCTCTGTGCCGTCCCTTCCGGACCTGACCCCAGTGCAGGGGATAAGCTTCAGACAAGTCTTTCCATGTCCCTCTGCATGACAATAGACTTCCTCCCCTCTCCCATTCCACAGGCCCACCCGGGACATCCACCTTTGTCATTAGCTCAGGAGAGGATGCAAGATGAGAATCTCTGCTATTGTGTGGGGAGACTCAGTTTCCCGGGTTTCCCCCATGGACACATGTTCTTCAGCTGGGTCTGATTTTCTCCAGACAAGCTGTCTTGGGAAGGATTTGGCCAGCCCTAAGAACCTGAAGGGAAAGGGCGGAGGGGGGTTCTCTCTCTGCCCCCGACAGCCCTGAGCTGGGTCGGTCCCTCAGACCCGGCCAGGGGCAGCCCATCCCCCGGCGCCCTTCCCCGGGGCATCCAAGGGCAGGCTCGGCGCCAGCCCCACCCCGCTCGCCACTGCCCGACCATCGTCCTCCCTCGGGGGGCCTGGGCAGGACAGGGACCCGGCTGTGGGAGGCCTCCAGATCTCAGGCCTGGCACACCGTTTACCAGGCTGCTTCCTCCTCTGACGGGGGCCCAGCACACGCCCCAGGAGACTTGGCAGCCGCCCCCAGGGCTCTAGCCTCTGGAACTCGTCCCCTTGGAAGGGGCCTGGCCCAGGTGCCAGGTTCGGCTGGTCGGCCAGCCTCCTTTGGAGAAAGCAGACAAGCCGAGCCAGGCTTGCAGTGGCCCTGGCGTGACACCTGCCACCTCAGGCAGAGGGCCTCCCGCGTGCCCTCCATGGCGGGTTTCTCCCCGGAGCCGTGGCCTGGGCACTAGGAAGGCCGGGCCTCCCCGACTCCCGGGAGGAGGGGCTAGCCCACTTGCGCCCTGGCCCCCAAAGCCTGCGGTGCCATCTGCCTGTCTCGGCACTTCTGACTCCACAGAGCCTTTCCTACACCTGGGCTGCCTGCCGTGGCAAAGTGCAGGCGTGGGGTGAGGCCATGGCTTTGTCTTTCCAGGAAAAAATGAGCCCCTGGCCGAAGCAGCAGGCCCAGGCAGAGCCTTGAGCTTGAAGCCCAGTAGGTCTGTGGCCCTCAGGGCCAGAGCAATGCTTTCAAGGCAGGGAAGCGGCCTGCAAGCTGAGTGGGAGTGGGGGAGGGGAGGGAGACAGCTGAAGCCGAGTCCAGAAGGGCGGCGATGGAAGAGCTGCAGCTGGGTCAGAGCCTGGAGGGAGGGCGGGGCCTTCACTGAGGACCCCCCCCCCCCCGAGGCCAGCCCTAGGCCCCGGCGGTCGCGCATGCGCCCTTGGCCTGTGCGGTGTGTGGGGGGTTGAACCCAAGCCCGCAGGGCTCCCGGAGCGGCCAGAGAAAGAAGGGCCCATGGAGAGGTAGGCGAGGTGGGCAGGGGGCGCCACCTTACTCTCCTCAGCTCCCTGAGGGAGAGAGACAGAGACAGAGACAGAGAGAGAGATCCCTGACCTCTGAGTCTCTGCCTCCACCGCTGGCTGGTGCCAACTCACGCGCCATCCCACTTCCAGCCATCACCCCCACGCCTGCCCCGGGGCCAGCCCCACCACAGAGAGGCCGGTTGGTTCCTGCTCACCTCTGTGCCGTCCCTTCCCGACCTGACCCCAGTGCAGGGGATAAGCTTCAGACAAGTCTTTCCATGTCCCTCTGCATGACAATAGACTTCCTCCCCTCTCCCTTTCCACAGGCCCACCCGGGACATCCACCTTTGTCATTAGCTCAGGAGAGGATGCAAGATGAGAATCTCTGCTATTGTGTGGGGAGACTCAGTTTCCCGGGTTTCCCCCATGGACACATGTTCTTCAGCTGGGTCTGATTTTCTCCAGACAAGCTGTCTTGGGAAGGATTTGGCCAGCCCTAAGAACCTGAAGGGAAAGGGCGGAGGGGGGTTCTCTCTCTGCCCCCGACAGCCCCGAGCTGGGTCGGTCCCTCAGACCCGGCCAGGGGCAGCCCATTTCCCGGCGCCCTTCCCCGGGGCATCCAAGGGCAGGCTCGGCGCCAGCCCCACCCCGCTCGCCACTGCCCGACCATCGTCCTCCCTCGGGGGGCCTGGGCAGGACAGGGACCCGGCTGTGGGAGGCCTCCAGATCTCAGGCCTGGCACACCGTTTACCAGGCTGCTTCCTCCTCTGACGGGGGCCCAGCACACGCCCCAGGAGACTTGGCAGCCGCCCCCAGGGCTCTAGCCTCTGGAACTCGTCCCCTTGGAAGGGGCCTGGCCCAGGTGCCAGGTTCGGCTGGTCGGCCAGCCCCCTTTGGAGAAAGCAGGCAAGCCGAGCCAGGCTTGCAGTGGCCCTGGCGTGACACCTGCCACCTCAGGCAGAGGGCCTCCCGCGTGCCCTCCATGGCGGGTTTCTCCCCGGAGCCGTGGCCTGGGCACTAGGAAGGCCGGGCCTCCCCGACTCCCGGGAGGAGGGGCTAGCCCACTTGCGCCCTGGCCCCCAAAGCCTGCGGTGCCATCTGCCTGTCTCGGCACTTCTGACTCCACAGAGCCTTTCCTACACCTGGGCTGCCTGCCGTGGCAAAGTGCAGGCGTGGGGTGAGGCCATGGCTTTGTCTTTCCAGGAAAAAATGAGCCCCTGGCCGAAGCAGCAGGCCCAGGCAGAGCCTTGAGCTTGAAGCCCAGTAGGTCTGTGGCCCTCAGGGCCAGAGCAATGCTTTCAAGGCAGGGAAGCGGCCTGCAAGCTGAGTGGGAGTGGGGGAGGGGAGGGAGACAGCTGAAGCCGAGTCCAGAAGGGCGGCGATGGAAGAGCTGCAGCTGGGTCAGAGCCTGGAGGGAGGGCGGGGCCTTCACTGAGGACCCCCCCCCCCCCCCGAGGCCAGCCCTAGGCCCCGGCGGTCGCGCATGCGCCCTTGGCCTGTGCGGTGTGTGGGGGGTTGAACCCAAGCCCGCAGGGCTCCCGGAGCGGCCAGAGAAAGAAGGGCCCATGGAGAGGTAGGCGAGGTGGGCAGGGGGCGCCACCTTACTCTGCTCAGCTCCCTGAGGGAGAGAGACAGAGACAGAGACAGAGAGAGAGATCCCTGACCTCTGAGTCTCTGCCTCCACCGCTGGCTGGTGCCAACTCACGCGCCATCCCCACTTCCAGCCATCACCCCCACGCCTGCCCCGGGGCCAGCCCCACCACAGAGAGGCCGGTTGGTTCCTGCTCACCTCTGTGCCGTCCCTTCCCGACCTGACCCCAGTGCAGGGGATAAGCTTCAGACAAGTCTTTCCATGTCCCTCTGCATGACAATAGACTTCCTCCCCTCTCCCTTTCCACAGGCCCACCCGGGACATCCACCTTTGTCATTAGCTCAGGAGAGGATGCAAGATGAGAATCTCTGCTATTGTGTGGGGAGACTCAGTTTCCCGGGTTTCCCCCATGGACACATGTTCTTCAGCTGGGTCTGATTTTCTCCAGACAAGCTGTCTTGGGAAGGATTTGGCCAGCCCTAAGAACCTGAAGGGAAAGGGCGGAGGGGGGTTCTCTCTCTGCCCCCGACAGCCCCGAGCTGGGTCGGTCCCTCAGACCCGGCCAGGGGCAGCCCATTTCCCGGCGCCCTTCCCCGGGGCATCCAAGGGCAGGCTCGGCGCCAGCCCCACCCCGCTCGCCACTGCCCGACCATCGTCCTCCCTCGGGGGGCCTGGGCAGGACAGGGACCCGGCTGTGGGAGGCCTCCAGATCTCAGGCCTGGCACACCGTTTACCAGGCTGCTTCCTCCTCTGACGGGGGCCCAGCACACGCCCCAGGAGACTTGGCAGCCGCCCCCAGGGCTCTAGCCTCTGGAACTCGTCCCCTTGGAAGGGGCCTGGCCCAGGTGCCAGGTTCGGCTGGTCGGCCAGCCCCCTTTGGAGAAAGCAGGCAAGCCGAGCCAGGCTTGCAGTGGCCCTGGCGTGACACCTGCCACCTCAGGCAGAGGGCCTCCCGCGTGCCCTCCATGGCGGGTTTCTCCCCGGAGCCGTGGCCTGGGCACTAGGAAGGCCGGGCCTCCCCCGACTCCCGGGAGGAGGGGCTAGCCCACTTGCGCCCTGGCCCCCAAAGCCTGCGGTGCCATCTGCCTGTCTCGGCACTTCTGACTCCACAGAGCCTTTCCTACACCTGGGCTGCCTGCCGTGGCAAAGTGCAGGCGTGGGGTGAGGCCATGGCTTTGTCTTTCCAGGAAAAAATGAGCCCCTGGCCGAAGCAGCAGGCCCAGGCAGAGCCTTGAGCTTGAAGCCCAGTAGGTCTGTGGCCCTCAGGGCCAGAGCCATGCTTTCAAGGCAGGGAAGCGGCCTGCAAGCTGAGTGGGAGTGGGGGAGGGGAGGGAGACAGCTGAAGCCGAGTCCAGAAGGGCGGCGATGGAAGAGCTGCAGCTGGGTCAGAGCCTGGAGGGAGGGCGGGGCCTTCACTGAGGACCCCCCCCCCCCAGGCCAGCCCTAGGCCCCGGCGGTCGCGCATGCGCCCTTGGCCTGTGCGGTGTGTGGGGGGTTGAACCCAAGCCCGCAGGTCTCCCGGAGCGGCCAGAGAAAGAAGGGCCCATGGAGAGGTAGGCGAGGTGGGCAGGGGGCGCCACCTTACTCTGCTCAGCTCCCTGAGGGAGAGAGACAGAGACAGAGACAGAGAGAGAGATCCCTGACCTCTGAGTCTCTGCCTCCACCGCTGGCTGGTGCCAACTCACGCGCCATCCCACTTCCAGCCATCACCCCCACGCCTGCCCCGGGGCCAGCCCCACCACAGAGAGGCCGGTTGGTTCCTGCTCACCTCTGTGCCGTCCCTTCCCAACCTGACCCCAGTGCAGGGGATAAGCTTCAGACAAGTCTTTCCATGTCCCTCTGCATGACAATAGACTTCCTCCCCTCTCCCTTTCCACAGGCCCACCCGGGACATCCACCTTTGTCATTAGCTCAGGAGAGGATGCAAGATGAGAATCTCTGCTATTGTGTGGGGAGACTCAGTTTCCCGGGTTTCCCCCATGGACACATGTTCTTCAGCTGGGTCTGATTTTCTCCAGACAAGCTGTCTTGGGAAGGATTTGGCCAGCCCTAAGAACCTGAAGGGAAAGGGCGGAGGGGGGTTCTCTCTCTGCCCCCGACAGCCCCGAGCTGGGTCGGTCCCTCAGACCCGGCCAGGGGCAGCCCATCCCCCGGCGCCCTTCCCCGGGGCATCCAAGGGCAGGCTCGGCGCCAGCCCCACCCCGCTCGCCACTGCCCGACCATCGTCCTCCCTCGGGGGGCCTGGGCAGGACAGGGACCCGGCTGTGGGAGGCCTCCAGATCTCAGGCCTGGCACACACCGTTTACCAGGCTGCTTCCTCCTCTGACGGGGGCCCAGCACACGCCCCAGGAGACTTGGCAGCCGCCCCCAGGGCTCTAGCCTCTGGAACTCGTCCCCTTGGAAGGGGCCTGGCCCAGGTGCCAGGTTCGGCTGGTCGGCCAGCCTCCTTTGGAGAAAGCAGGCAAGCCGAGCCAGGCTTGCAGTGGCCCTGGCGTGACACCTGCCACCTCAGGCAGAGGGCCTCCCGCGTGCCCTCCATGGCGGGTTTCTCCCCGGAGCCGTGGCCTGGGCACTAGGAAGGCCGGGCCTCCCCGACTCCCGGGAGGAGGGGCTAGCCCACTTGCGCCCTGGCCCCCAAAGCCTGCGGTGCCATCTGCCTGTCTCGGCACTTCTGACTCCACAGAGCCTTTCCTACACCTGGGCTGCCTGCCGTGGCAAAGTGCAGGCGTGGGGTGAGGCCATGGCTTTGTCTTTCCAGGAAAAAATGAGCCCCTGGCCGAAGCAGCAGGCCCAGGCAGAGCCTTGAGCTTGAAGCCCAGTAGGTCTGTGGCCCTCAGGGCCAGAGCAATGCTTTCAAGGCAGGGAAGCGGCCTGCAAGCTGAGTGGGAGTGGGGGAGGGGAGGGAGACAGCTGAAGCCGAGTCCAGAAGGGCGGCGATGGAAGAGCTGCAGCTGGGTCAGAGCCTGGAGGGAGGGCGGGGCCTTCACTGAGGACCCCCCCCCCCCCCGAGGCCAGCCCTAGGCCCCGGCGGTCGCGCATGCGCCCTTGGCCTGTGCAGTGTGTGGGGGGTTGAACCCAAGCCCGCAGGGCTCCCGGAGCGGCCAGAGAAAGAAGGGCCCATGGAGAGGTAGGCGAGGTGGGCAGGGGGCGCCACCTTACTCTGCTCAGCTTCCTGAGGGAGAGAGACAGAGACAGAGACAGAGAGAGAGATCCCTGACCTCTGAGTCTCTGCCTCCACCGCTGGCTGGTGCCAACTCACGCGCCATCCCACTTCCAGCCATCACCCCCCACGCCTGCCCCGGGGCCAGCCCCACCACAGAGAGGCCTGTTGGTTCCTGCTCACCTCTGTGCCGTCCCTTCCCGACCTGACCCCAGTGCAGGGGATAAGCTTCAGACAAGTCTTTCCATGTCCCTCTGCATGACAATAGACTTCCTCCCCTCTCCCATTCCACAGGCCCACCCGGGACATCCAGCTTTGTCATTAGCTCAGGAGAGGATGCAAGATGAGAATCTCTGCTATTGTGTGGGGAGACTCAGTTTCCCGGGTTTCCCCCATGGACACATGTTCTTCAGCTGGGTCTGATTTTCTCCAGACAAGCTGTCTTGGGAAGGATTTGGCCAGCCCTAAGAACCTGAAGGGAAAGGGCGGAGGGGGGTTCTCTCTCTGCCCCCGACAGCCCCGAGCTGGGTCGGTCCCTCAGACCCGGCCAGGGGCAGCCCATCCCCCGGCGCCCTTCCCCGGGGCATCCAAGGGCAGGCTCGGCGCCAGCCCCACCCCGCTCGCCACTGCCCGACCATCGTCCTCCCTCGGGGGGCCTGGGCAGGACAGGGACCCGGCTGTGGGAGGCCTCCAGATCTCAGGCCTGGCACACCGTTTTACCAGGCTGCTTCCTCCTCTGACGGGGGCCCAGCACACGCCCCAGGAGACTTGGCAGCCGCCCCCAGGGCTCTAGCCTCTGGAACTCGTCCCCTTGGAAGGGGCCTGGCCCAGGTGCCAGGTTCGGCTGGTCGGCCAGCCTCCTTTGGAGAAAGCAGGCAAGCCGAGCCAGGCTTGCAGTGGCCCTGGCGTGACACCTGCCACCTCAGGCAGAGGGCCTCCCGCGTGCCCTCCATGGCGGGTTTCTCCCCGGAGCCGTGGCCTGGGCACTAGGAAGGCCGGGCCTCCCCGACTCCCGGGAGGAGGGGCTAGCCCAGTTGCGCCCTGGCCCCCAAACCCTCTGGTGCCATCTGCCTGTCTCGGCACTTCTGACTCCACAGAGCCTTTCCTACATCTGGGCTGCCTGCCGTGGCAAAGTGCAGGCGTGGGGTGAGGCCATGGCTTTGTCTTTCCAGGAAAAAATGAGCCCCTGGCCGAAGCAGCAGGCCCAGGCAGAGCCTTGAGCTTGAAGCCCAGTAGGTCTGTGGCCCTCAGGGCCAGAGCAATGCTTTCAAGGCAGGGAAGCGGCCTGCAAGCTGAGTGGGAGTGGGGGAGTTGAGGGAGACAGCTGAAGCCGAGTCCAGAAGGGCGGCGATGGAAGAGCTGCAGCTGGGTCAGAGCCTGGAGGGAGGGCGGGGCCTTCACTGAGGACCCCCCCCCCCCCCCGAGGCCAGCCCTAGGCCCCGGCGGTCGCGCATGCACCCTTGGCCTGTGCGGTGTGTGGGGGGTTGAACCCAAGCCCGCAGGGCTCCCGGAGCGGCCAGAGAAAGAAGGGCCCATGGAGAGGTAGGCGAGGTGGGCAGGGGGCGCCACCTTACTCTGCTCAGCTCCCTGAGGGAGAGAGACAGAGACAGAGACAGAGAGAGAGATCCCTGACCTCTGAGTCTCTGCCTCCACAGCTGGCTGGTGCCAACTCACGCGCCATCCCACTTCCAGCCATCACCCCCACGCCTGCCCCGGGGCCAGCCCCACCACAGAGAGGCCGGTTGGTTCCTGCTCACCTCTGTGCCGTCCCTTCCCGACCTGACCCCAGTGCAGGGGATAAGCTTCAGACAAGTCTTTCCATGTCCCTCTGCATGACAATAGACTTCCTCCCCTCTCCCATTCCACAGGCCCACCCGGGACATCCACCTTTGTCATTAGCTCAGGAGAGGATGCAAGATGAGAATCTCTGCTATTGTGTGGGGAGACTCAGTTTCCCGGGTTTCCCCCATGGACACATGTTCTTCAGCTGGGTCTGATTTTCTCCAGACAAGCTGTCTTGGGAAGGATTTGGCCAGCCCTAAGAACCTGAAGGGAAAGCGCGGAGGGGGGTTCTCTCTCTGCCCCCGACAGCCCCGAGCTGGGTCGGTCCCTCAGACCCGGCCAGGGGCAGCCCATCCCCCGGCGCCCTTCCCCGGGGCATCCAAGGGCAGGCTCGGCGCCAGCCCCACCCCGCTCGCCACTGCCCGACCATCGTCCTCCCTCGGGGGGCCTGGGCAGGACAGGGACCCGGCTGTGGGAGGCCTCCAGATCTCAGGCCTGGCACACCGTTTACCAGGCTGCTTCCTCCTCTGACGGGGGCCCAGCACACGCCCCAGGAGACTTGGCAGCCGCCCCCAGGGCTCTAGCCTCTGGAACTCGTCCCCTTGGAAGGGGCCTGGCCCAGGTGCCAGGTTCGGCTGGTCGGCCAGCCTCCTTTGGAGAAAGCAGGCAAGCCGAGCCAGGCTTGCAGTGGCCCTGGCGTGACACCTGCCACCTCAGGCAGAGGGCCTCCCGCGTGCCCTCCATGGCGGGTTTCTCCCCGGAGCCGTGGCCTGGGCACTAGGAAGGCCGGGCATCCCCGACTCCCGGGAGGAGGGGCTAGCCCACTTGCGCCCTGGCCCCCAAACCCTCTGGTGCCATCTGCCTGTCTCGGCACTTCTGACTCCACAGAGCCTTTCCTACATCTGGGCTGCCTGCCGTGGCAAAGTGCAGGCGTGGGGTGAGGCCATGACTTTGTCTTTCCAGGAAAAAATGAGCCCCTGGCCGAAGCAGCAGGCCCAGGCAGAGCCTTGAGCTTGAAGCCCAGTAGGTCTGTGGCCCTCACGGCCAGAGCAATGCTTTCAAGGCAGGGAAGCGGCCTGCAAGCTGAGTGGGAGTGGGGGAGTTGAGGGAGACAGCTGAAGCCGAGTCCAGAAGGGCGGCGATGGAAGAGCTGCAGCTGGGTCAGAGCCTGGAGGGAGGGCGGGGCCTTCACTGAGGACCCACCCCCCCCGAGGCCAGCCCTAGGCCCCGGCGGTCGCGCATGCGCCCTTGGCCTGTGCGGTGTGTGGGGGATTGAACCCAAGCCCGCAGGGCTCCCGGAGCGGCCAGAGAAAGAAGGGCCCATGGAGAGGTAGGCGAGGTGGGCAGGGGGCGCCACCTTACTCTGCTCAGCTCCCTGAGGGAGAGAGACAGAGACAGAGACATAGAGAGAGATCCCTGACCTCTGAGTCTCTGCCTCCACAGCTGGCTGGTGCCAACTCACGCGCCATCCCACTTCCAGCCATCACCCCCACGCCTGCCCCGGGGCCAGCCCCACCACAGAGAGGCCGGTTGGTTCCTGCTCACCTCTGTGCCGTCCCTTCCCGACCTGACCCCAGTGCAGGGGATAAGCTTCAGACAAGTCTTTCCATGTCCCTCTGCATGACAATAGACTTCCTCCCCTCTCCCATTCCACAGGCCCACCCGGGACATCCAGCTTTGTCATTAGCTCAGGAGAGGATGCAAGATGAGAATCTCTGCTATTGTGTGGGGAGACTCAGTTTCCCGGGTTTCCCCCATGGACACATGTTCTTCAGCTGGGTCTGATTTTCTCCAGACAAGCTGTCTTGGGAAGGATTTGGCCAGCCCTAAGAACCTGAAGGGAAAGGGCGGAGGGGGGTTCTCTCTCTGCCCCCGACAGCCCCGAGCTGGGTCGGTCCCTCAGACCCGGCCAGGGGCAGCCCATCCCCCGGCGCCCTTCCCCGGGGCATCCAAGGGCAGGCTCGGCGCCAGCCCCACCCCGCTCGCCACTGCCCGACCATCGTCCTCCCTCGGGGGGCCTGGGCAGGACAGGGACCCGGCTGTGGGAGGCCTCCAGATCTCAGGCCTGGCACACCGTTTACCAGGCTGCTTCCTCCTCTGACGGGGGCCCAGCACACGCCCCAGGAGACTTGGCAGCCGCCCCCAGGGCTCTAGCCTCTGGAACTCGTCCCCTTGGAAGGGGCCTGGCCCAGGTGCCAGGTTCGGCTGGTCGGCCAGCCTCCTTTGGAGAAAGCAGGCAAGCCGAGCCAGGCTTGCAGTGGCCCTGGCGTGACACCTGCCACCTCAGGCAGAGGGCCTCCCGCGTGCCCTCCATGGCGGGTTTCTCCCCGGAGCCGTGGCCTGGGCACTAGGAAGGCCGGGCCTCCCCGACTCCCGGGAGGAGGGGCTAGCCCAGTTGCGCCCTGGCCCCCAAACCCTCTGGTGCCATCTGCCTGTCTCGGCACTTCTGACTCCACAGAGCCTTTCCTACATCTGGGCTGCCTGCCGTGGCAAAGTGCAGGCGTGGGGTGAGGCCATGGCTTTGTCTTTCCAGGAAAAAATGAGCCCCTGGCCGAAGCAGCAGGCCCAGGCAGAGCCTTGAGCTTGAAGCCCAGTAGGTCTGTGGCCCTCAGGGCCAGAGCAATGCTTTCAAGGCAGGGAAGCGGCCTGCAAGCTGAGTGGGAGTGGGGGAGTTGAGGGAGACAGCTGAAGCCGAGTCCAGAAGGGCGGCGATGGAAGAGCTGCAGCTGGGTCAGAGCCTGGAGGGAGGGCGGGGCCTTCACTGAGGACCCCCCCCCCCCGAGGCCAGCCCTAGGCCCCGGCGGTCGCGCATGCACCCTTGGCCTGTGCGGTGTGTGGGGGGTTGAACCCAAGCCCGCAGGGCTCCCGGAGCGGCCAGAGAAAGAAGGGCCCATGGAGAGGTAGGCGAGGTGGGCAGGGGGCGCCACCTTACTCTGCTCAGCTCCCTGAGGGAGAGAGACAGAGACAGAGACAGAGAGAGAGATCCCTGACCTCTGAGTCTCTGCCTCCACAGCTGGCTGGTGCCAACTCACGCGCCATCCCACTTCCAGCCATCACCCCCACGCCTGCCCCGGGGCCAGCCCCACCACAGAGAGGCCGGTTGGTTCCTGCTCACCTCTGTGCCGTCCCTTCCCGACCTGACCCCAGTGCAGGGGATAAGCTTCAGACAAGTCTTTCCATGTCCCTCTGCATGACAATAGACTTCCTCCCCTCTCCCATTCCACAGGCCCACCCGGGACATCCACCTTTGTCATTAGCTCAGGAGAGGATGCAAGATGAGAATCTCTGCTATTGTGTGGGGAGACTCAGTTTCCCGGGTTTCCCCCATGGACACATGTTCTTCAGCTGGGTCTGATTTTCTCCAGACAAGCTGTCTTGGGAAGGATTTGGCCAGCCCTAAGAACCTGAAGGGAAAGGGCGGAGGGGGGTTCTCTCTCTGCCCCCGACAGCCCCGAGCTGGGTCGGTCCCTCAGACCCGGCCAGGGGCAGCCCATCCCCCGGCGCCCTTCCCCGGGGCATCCAAGGGCAGGCTCGGCGCCAGCCCCACCCCGCTCGCCACTGCCCGACCATCGTCCTCCCTCGGGGGGCCTGGGCAGGACAGGGACCCGGCTGTGGGAGGCCTCCAGATCTCAGGCCTGGCACACCGTTTACCAGGCTGCTTCCTCCTCTGACGGGGGCCCAGCACACGCCCCAGGAGACTTGGCAGCCGCCCCCAGGGCTCTAGCCTCTGGAACTCGTCCCCTTGGAAGGGGCCTGGCCCAGGTGCCAGGTTCGGCTGGTCGGCCAGCCTCCTTTGGAGAAAGCAGGCAAGCCGAGCCAGGCTTGCAGTGGCCCTGGCATGACACCTGCCACCTCAGGCAGAGGGCCTCCCGCGTGCCCTCCATGGCGGGTTTCTCCCCGGAGCCGTGGCCTGGGCACTAGGAAGGCCGGGCATCCCCGACTCCCGGGAGGAGGGGCTAGCCCACTTGCGCCCTGGCCCCCAAACCCTCTGGTGCCATCTGCCTGTCTCGGCACTTCTGACTCCACAGAGCCTTTCCTACATCTGGGCTGCCTGCCGTGGCAAAGTGCAGGCGTGGGGTGAGGCCATGACTTTGTCTTTCCAGGAAAAAATGAGCCCCTGGCCGAAGCAGCAGGCCCAGGCAGAGCCTTGAGCTTGAAGCCCAGTAGGTCTGTGGCCCTCAGGGCCAGAGCAATGCTTTCAAGGCAGGGAAGCGGCCTGCAAGCTGAGTGGGAGTGGGGGAGTTGAGGGAGACAGCTGAAGCCGAGTCCAGAAGGGCGGCGATGGAAGAGCTGCAGCTGGGTCAGAGCCTGGAGGGAGGGCGGGGCCTTCACTGAGGACCCCCCCCCCCCCGAGGCCAGCCCTAGGCCCCGGCGGTCGCGCATGCGCCCTTGGCCTGTGCGGTGTGTGGGGGGTTGAACCCAAGCCCGCAGGGCTCCCGGAGCGGCCAGAGAAAGAAGGGCCCATGGAGAGGTAGGCGAGGTGGGCAGGGGGCGCCACCTTACTCTGCTCAGCTCCCTGAGGGAGAGAGACAGAGACAGAGACATAGAGAGAGATCCCTGACCTCTGAGTCTCTGCCTCCACAGCTGGCTGGTGCCAACTCACGCGCCATCCCACTTCCAGCCATCACCCCCACGCCTGCCCCGGGGCCAGCCCCACCACAGAGAGGCCGGTTGGTTCCTGCTCACCTCTGTGCCGTCCCTTCCCGACCTGACCCCAGTGCAGGGGATAAGCTTCAGACAAGTCTTTCCATGTCCCTCTGCATGACAATAGACTTCCTCCCCTCTCCCATTCCACAGGCCCACCCGGGACATCCACCTTTGTCATTAGCTCAGGAGAGGATGCAAGATGAGAATCTCTGCTATTGTGTGGGGAGACTCAGTTTCCCGGGTTTCCCCCATGGACACATGTTCTTCAGCTGGGTCTGATTTTCTCCAGACAAGCTGTCTTGGGAAGGATTTGGCCAGCCCTAAGAACCTGAAGGGAAAGGGCGGAGGGGGGTTCTCTCTCTGCCCCCGACAGCCCTGAGCTGGGTCGGTCCCTCAGACCCGGCCAGGGGCAGCCCATCCCCCGGCGCCCTTCCCCGGGGCATCCAAGGGCAGGCTCGGCGCCAGCCCCACCCCGCTCGCCACTGCCCGACCATCGTCCTCCCTCGGGGGGCCTGGGCAGGACAGGGACCCGGCTGTGGGAGGCCTCCAGATCTCAGGCCTGGCACACCGTTTACCAGGCTGCTTCCTCCTCTGACGGGGGCCCAGCACACGCCCCAGGAGACTTGGCAGCCGCCCCCAGGGCTCTAGCCTCTGGAACTCGTCCCCTTGGAAGGGGCCTGGCCCAGGTGCCAGGTTCGGCTGGTCGGCCAGCCTCCTTTGGAGAAAGCAGGCAAGCCGAGCCAGGCTTGCAGTGGCCCTGGCGTGACACCTGCCACCTCAGGCAGAGGGCCTCCCGCGTGCCCTCCATGGCGGGTTTCTCCCCGGAGCCGTGGCCTGGGCACTAGGAAGGCCGGGCCTCCCCGACTCCCGGGAGGAGGGGCTAGCCCACTTGCGCCCTGTCCCCCAAACCCTCTGGTGCCATCTGCCTGTCTCGGCACTTCTGACTCCACAGAGCCTTTCCTACATCTGGGCTGCCTGCCGTGGCAAAGTGCAGGCGTGGGGTGAGGCCATGGCTTTGTCTTTCCAGGAAAAAATGAGCCCCTGGCCGAAGCAGCAGGCCCAGGCAGAGCCTTGAGCTTGAAGCCCAGTAGGTCTGTGGCCCTCAGGGCCAGAGCCATGCTTTCAAGGCAGGGAAGCGGCCTGCAAGCTGAGTGGGAGTGGGGGAGGGGAGGGAGACAGCTGAAGCCGAGTCCAGAAGGGCGGCGATGGAAGAGCTGCAGCTGGGTCAGAGCCTGGAGGGAGGGCGGGGCCTTCACTGAGGACCCCCCCCCCCGAGGCCAGCCCTAGGCCCTGGCGGTCGCGCATGCGCCCTTGGCCTGTGCGGTGTGTGGGGGGTTGAACCCAAGCCCGCAGGGCTCCCGGAGCGGCCAGAGAAAGAAGGGCCCATGGAGAGGTAGGCGAGGTGGGCAGGGGGCGCCACCTTACTCTCCTCAGCTCCCTGAGGGAGAGAGACAGAGACAGAGACAGAGAGAGAGATCCCTGACCTCTGAGTCTCTGCCTCCACCGCTGGCTGGTGCCAACTCACGCGCCATCCCACTTCCAGCCATCACCCCCACGCCTGCCCCGGGGCCAGCCCCACCACAGAGAGGCCGGTTGGTTCCTGCTCACCTCTGTGCCCTCCCTTCCCGACCTGACCCCAGTGCAGGGGATAAGCTTCAGACAAGTCTTTCCATGTCCCTCTGCATGACAATAGACTTCCTCCCCTCTCCCTTTCCACAGGCCCACCCGGGACATCCACCTTTGTCATTAGCTCAGGAGAGGATGCAAGATGAGAATCTCTGCTATTGTGTGGGGAGACTCAGTTTCCCGGGTTTCCCCCATGGACACATGTTCTTCAGCTGGGTCTGATTTTCTCCAGACAAGCTGTCTTGGGAAGGATTTGGCCAGCCCTAAGAACCTGAAGGGAAAGGGCGGAGGGGGGTTCTCTCTCTGCCCCCGACAGCCCCGAGCTGGGTCGGTCCCTCAGACCCGGCCAGGGGCAGCCCATCCCCCGGCGCCCTTCCCCGGGGCATCCAAGGGCAGGCTCGGCGCCAGCCCCACCCCGCTCGCCACTGCCCGACCATCGTCCTCCCTCGGGGGGCCTGGGCAGGACAGGGACCCGGCTGTGGGAGGCCTCCAGATCTCAGGCCTGGCACACCGTTTACCAGGCTGCTTCCTCCTCTGACGGGGGCCCAGCACACGCCCCAGGAGACTTGGCAGCCGCCCCCAGGGCTCTAGCCTCTGGAACTCGTCCCCTTGGAAGGGGCCTGGCCCAGGTGCCAGGTTCGGCTGGTCGGCCAGCCTCCTTTGGAGAAAGCAGGCAAGCCGAGCCAGGCTTGCAGTGGCCCTGGCGTGACACCTGCCACCTCAGGCAGAGGGCCTCCCGCGTGCCCTCCATGGCGGGTTTCTCCCCGGAGCCGTGGCCTGGGCACTAGGAAGGCCGGGCCTCCCCGACTCCCGGGAGGAGGGGCTAGCCCACTTGCGCCCTGGCCCCCAAAGCCTGCGGTGCCATCTGCCTGTCTCGGCAGGTCTGACTCCACAGAGCCTTTCCTACACCTGGGCTGCCTGCCGTGGCAAAGTGCAGGCGTGGGGTGAGGCCATGGCTTTGTCTTTCCAGGAAAAAATGAGCCCCTGGCCGAAGCAGCAGGCCCAGGCAGAGCCTTGAGCTTGAAGCCCAGTAGGTCTGTGGCCCTCAGGGCCAGAGCCATGCTTTCAAGGCAGGGAAGCGGCCTGCAAGCTGAGTGGGAGTGGGGGAGGGGAGGGAGACAGCTGAAGCCGAGTCCAGAAGGGCGGCGATGGAAGAGCTGCAGCTGGGTCAGAGCCTGGAGGGAGGGCGGGGCCTTCACTGAGGACCCCCCCCCCCCGAGGCCAGCCCTAGGCCCCGGCGGTCGCGCATGCGCCCTTGGCCTGTGCGGTGTGTGGGGGGTTGAACCCAAGCCCGCAGGGCTCCCGGAGCAGCCAGAGAAAGAAGGGCCCATGGAGAGGTAGGCGAGGTGGGCAGGGGGCGCCACCTTACTCTGCTCAGCTCCCTGAGGGAGAGAGACAGAGACAGAGACAGAGAGAGAGATCCCTGACCTCTGAGTCTCTGCCTCCACCGCTGGCTGGTGCCAACTCACGCGCCATCCCACTTCCAGCCATCACCCCCACGCCTGCCCCGGGGCCAGCCCCACCACAGAGAGGCCGGTTGGTTCCTGCTCACCTCTGTGCCGTCCCTTCCCGACCTGACCCCAGTGCAGGGGATAAGCTTCAGACAAGTCTTTCCATGTCCCTCTGCATGACAATAGACTTCCTCCCCTCTCCCATTCCACAGGCCCACCCGGGACATCCACCTTTGTCATTAGCTCAGGAGAGGATGCAAGATGAGAATCTCTGCTATTGTGTGGGGAGACTCAGTTTCCCGGGTTTCCCCCATGGACACATGTTCTTCAGCTGGGTCTGATTTTCTCCAGACAAGCTGTCTTGGGAAGGATTTGGCCAGCCCTAAGAACCTGAAGGGAAAGGGCGGAGGGGGGTTCTCTCTCTGCCCCCGACAGCCCCGAGCTGGGTCGGTCCCTCAGACCCGGCCAGGGGCAGCCCATCCCCCGGCGCCCTTCCCCGGGGCATCCAAGGGCAGGTTCGGCGCCAGCCCCACCCCGCTCGCCACTGCCCGACCATCGTCCTCCCTCGGGGGGCCTGGGCAGGACAGGGACCCGGCTGTGGGAGGCCTCCAGATCTCAGGCCTGGCACACCGTTTACCAGGCTGCTTCCTCCTCTGACGGGGGCCCAGCACACGCCCCAGGAGACTTGGCAGCCGCCCCCAGGGCTCTAGCCTCTGGAACTCGTCCCCTTGGAAGGGGCCTGGCCCAGGTGCCAGGTTCGGCTGGTCGGCCAGCCCCCTTTGGAGAAAGCAGGCAAGCCGAGCCAGGCTTGCAGTGGCCCTGGCGTGACACCTGCCACCTCAGGCAGAGGGCCTCCCGCGTGCCCTCCATGGCGGGTTTCTCCCCGGAGCCGTGGCCTGGGCACTAGGAAGGCCGGGCCTCCCCGACTCCCGGGAGGAGGGGCTAGCCCACTTGCGCCCTGGCCCCCAAAGCCTGCGGTGCCATCTGCCTGTCTCGGCACTTCTGACTCCACAGAGCCTTTCCTACACCTGGGCTGCCTGCCGTGGCAAAGTGCAGGCGTGGGGTGAGGCCATGGCTTTGTCTTTCCAGGAAAAAATGAGCCCCTGGCCGAAGCAGCAGGCCCAGGCAGAGCCTTGAGCTTGAAGCCCAGTAGGTCTGTGGCCCTCAGGGCCAGAGCAATGCTTTCAAGGCAGGGAAGCGGCCTGCAAGCTGAGTGGGAGTGGGGGAGGGGAGGGAGACAGCTGAAGCCGAGTCCAGAAGGGCGGCGATGGAAGAGCTGCAGCTGGGTCAGAGCCTGGAGGGAGGGCGGGGCCTTCACTGAGGACCCCCCCCCCCCCCCCGAGGCCAGCCCTAGGCCCCGGCGGTCGCGCATGCGCCCTTGGCCTGTGCGGTGTGTGGGGGGTTGAACCCAAGCCCGCAGGGCTCCCGGAGCGGCCAGAGAAAGAAGGGCCCATGGAGAGGTAGGCGAGGTGGGCAGGGGGCGCCACCTTACTCTGCTCAGCTTCCTGAGGGAGAGAGACAGAGACAGAGACAGAGAGAGAGATCCCTGACCTCTGAGTCTCTGCCTCCACCGCTGGCTGGTGCCAACTCACGCGCCATCCCACTTCCAGCCATCACCCCCACGCCTGCCCCGGGGCCAGCCCCACCACAGAGAGGCCTGTTGGTTCCTGCTCACCTCTGTGCCGTCCCTTCCGGACCTGACCCCAGTGCAGGGGATAAGCTTCAGACAAGTCTTTCCATGTCCCTCTGCATGACAATAGACTTCCTCCCCTCTCCCATTCCACAGGCCCACCCGGGACATCCAGCTTTGTCATTAGCTCAGGAGAGGATGCAAGATGAGAATCTCTGCTATTGTGTGGGGAGACTCAGTTTCCCGGGTTTCCCCCATGGACACATGTTCTTCAGCTGGGTCTGATTTTCTCCAGACAAGCTGTCTTGGGAAGGATTTGGCCAGCCCTAAGAACCTGAAGGGAAAGGGCGGAGGGGGGTTCTCTCTCTGCCCCCGACAGCCCCGAGCTGGGTCGGTCCCTCAGACCCGGCCAGGGGCAGCCCATCCCCCGGCGCCCTTCCCCGGGGCATCCAAGGGCAGGCTCGGCGCCAGCCCCACCCCGCTCGCCACTGCCCGACCATCGTCCTCCCTCGGGGGGCCTGGGCAGGACAGGGACCCGGCTGTGGGAGGCCTCCAGATCTCAGGCCTGGCACACCGTTTACCAGGCTGCTTCCTCCTCTGACGGGGGCCCAGCACACGCCCCAGGAGACTTGGCAGCCGCCCCCAGGGCTCTAGCCTCTGGAACTCGTCCCCTTGGAAGGGGCCTGGCCCAGGTGCCAGGTTCGGCTGGTCGGCCAGCCTCCTTTGGAGAAAGCAGGCAAGCCGAGCCAGGCTTGCAGTGGCCCTGGCGTGACACCTGCCACCTCAGGCAGAGGGCCTCCCGCGTGCCCTCCATGGCGGGTTTCTCCCCGGAGCCGTGGCCTGGGCACTAGGAAGGCCGGGCCTCCCCGACTCCCGGGAGGAGGGGCTAGCCCACTTGCGCCCTGGCCCCCAAACCCTCTGGTGCCATCTGCCTGTCTCGGCACTTCTGACTCCACAGAGCCTTTCCTACATCTGGGCTGCCTGCCGTGGCAAAGTGCAGGCGTGGGGTGAGGCCATGGCTTTGTCTTTCCAGGAAAAAATGAGCCCCTGGCCGAAGCAGCAGGCCCAGGCAGAGCCTTGAGCTTGAAGCCCAGTAGGTCTGTGGCCCTCAGGGCCAGAGCCATGCTTTCAAGGCAGGGAAGCGGCCTGCAAGCTGAGTGGGAGTGGGGGAGGGGAGGGAGACAGCTGAAGCCGAGTCCAGAAGGGCGGCGATGGAAGAGCTGCAGCTGGGTCAGAGCCTGGAGGGAGGGCGGGGCCTTCACTGAGGACCCCCCCCCCCCCCGAGGCCAACCCTAGGCCCCGGCGGTCGCGCATGCGCCCTTGGCCTGTGCGGTGTGTGGGGGGTTGAACCCAAGCCCGCAGGGCTCCCGGAGCGGCCAGAGAAAGAAGGGCCCATGGAGAGGTAGGCGAGGTGGGCAGGGGGCGCCACCTTACTCTGCTCAGCTTCCTGAGGGAGAGAGACAGAGACAGAGACAGAGAGAGAGATCCCTGACCTCTGAGTCTCTGCCTCCACCGCTGGCTGGTGCCAACTCACGCGCCATCCCACTTCCAGCCATCACCCCCACGCCTGCCCCGGGGCCAGCCCCACCACAGAGAGGCCTGTTGGTTCCTGCTCACCTCTGTGCCGTCCCTTCCCGACCTGACCCCAGTGCAGGGGATAAGCTTCAGACAAGTCTTTCCATGTCCCTCTGCATGACAATAGACTTCCTCCCCTCTCCCATTCCACAGGCCCACCCGGGACATCCAGCTTTGTCATTAGCTCAGGAGAGGATGCAAGATGAGAATCTCTGCTATTGTGTGGGGAGACTCAGTTTCCCGGGTTTCCCCCATGGACACATGTTCTTCAGCTGGGTCTGATTTTCTCCAGACAAGCTGTCTTGGGAAGGATTTGGCCAGCCCTAAGAACCTGAAGGGAAAGGGCGGAGGGGGGTTCTCTCTCTGCCCCCGACAGCCCCGAGCTGGGTCGGTCCCTCAGACCCGGCCAGGGGCAGCCCATCCCCCGGCGCCCTTCCCCGGGGCATCCAAGGGCAGGCTCGGCGCCAGCCCCACCCCGCTCGCCACTGCCCGACCATCGTCCTCCCTCGGGGGGCCTGGGCAGGACAGGGACCCGGCTGTGGGAGGCCTCCAGATCTCAGGCCTGGCACACCGTTTACCAGGCTGCTTCCTCCTCTGACGGGGGCCCAGCACATGCCCCAGGAGACTTGGCAGCCGCCCCCAGGGCTCTAGCCTCTGGAACTCGTCCCCTTGGAAGGGGCCTGGCCCAGGTGCCAGGTTCGGCTGGTCGGCCAGCCTCCTTTGGAGAAAGCAGGCAAGCCGAGCCAGGCTTGCAGTGGCCCTGGCGTGACACCTGCCACCTCAGGCAGAGGGCCTCCCGCGTGCCCTCCATGGCGGGTTTCTCCCCGGAGCCGTGGCCTGGGCACTAGGAAGGCCGGGCCTCCCCGACTCCCGGGAGGAGGGGCTAGCCCACTTGCGCCCTGGCCCCCAAAGCCTGCGGTGCCATCTGCCTGTCTCGGCACTTCTGACTCCACAGAGCCTTTCCTACACCTGGGCTGCCTGCCGTGGCAAAGTGCAGGCGTGGGGTGAGGCCATGGCTTTGTCTTTCCAGGAAAAAATGAGCCCCTGGCCGAAGCAGCAGGCCCAGGCAGAGCCTTGAGCTTGAAGCCCAGTAGGTCTGTGGCCCTCAGGGCCAGAGCAATGCTTTCAAGGCAGGGAAGCGGCCTGCAAGCTGAGTGGGAGTGGGGGAGGGGAGGTAGACAGCTGAAGCCGAGTCCAGAAGGGCGGCGATGGAAGAGCTGCAGCTGGGTCAGAGCCTGGAGGGAGGGCGGGGCCTTCACTGAGGACCCCCCCCCCCCCCCGAGGCCAGCCCTAGGCCCCGGCGGTCGCGCATGCGCCCTTGGCCTGTGCGGTGTGTGGGGGGTTGAACCCAAGCCCGCAGGGCTCCCGGAGCGGCCAGAGAAAGAAGGGCCCATGGAGAGGTAGGCGAGGTGGGCAGGGGGCGCCACCTTACTCTGCTCAGCTTCCTGAGGGAGAGAGACAGAGACAGAGACAGAGAGAGAGATCCCTGACCTCTGAGTCTCTGCCTCCACCGCTGGCTGGTGCCAACTCACGCGCCATCCCACTTCCAGCCATCACCCCCACGCCTGCCCCGGGGCCAGCCCCACCACAGAGAGGCCTGTTGGTTCCTGCTCACCTCTGTGCCGTCCCTTCCCGACCTGACCCCAGTGCAGGGGATAAGCTTCAGACAAGTCTTTCCATGTCCCTCTGCATGACAATAGACTTCCTCCCCTCTCCCATTCCACAGGCCCACCCGGGACATCCAGCTTTGTCATTAGCTCAGGAGAGGATGCAAGATGAGAATCTCTGCTATTGTGTGGGGAGACTCAGTTTCCCGGGTTTCCCCCATGGACACATGTTCTTCAGCTGGGTCTGATTTTCTCCAGACAAGCTGTCTTGGGAAGGATTTGGCCAGCCCTAAGAACCTGAAGGGAAAGGGCGGAGGGGGGTTCTCTCTCTGCCCCCGACAGCCCCGAGCTGGGTCGGTCCCTCAGACCCGGCCAGGGGCAGCCCATCCCCCGGCGCCCTTCCCCGGGGCATCCAAGGGCAGGCTCGGCGCCAGCCCCACCCCGCTCGCCACTGCCCGACCATCGTCCTCCCTCGGGGGGCCTGGGCAGGACAGGGACCCGGCTGTGGGAGGCCTCCAGATCTCAGGCCTGGCACACCGTTTACCAGGCTGCTTCCTCCTCTGACGGGGGCCCAGCACACGCCCCAGGAGACTTGGCAGCCGCCCCCAGGGCTCTAGCCTCTGGAACTCGTCCCCTTGGAAGGGGCCTGGCCCAGGTGCCAGGTTCGGCTGGTCGGCCAGCCTCCTTTGGAGAAAGCAGGCAAGCCGAGCCAGGCTTGCAGTGGCCCTGGCGTGACACCTGCCACCTCAGGCAGAGGGCCTCCCGCGTGCCCTCCATGGCGGGTTTCTCCCCGGAGCCGTGGCCTGGGCACTAGGAAGGCCGGGCCTCCCCGACTCCCGGGAGGAGGGGCTAGCCCACTTGCGCCCTGGCCCCCAAAGCCTGCGGTGCCATCTGCCTGTCTCGGCACTTCTGACTCCACAGAGCCTTTCCTACACCTGGGCTGCCTGCCGTGGCAAAGTGCAGGCGTGGGGTGAGGCCATGGCTTTGTCTTTCCAGGAAAAAATGAGCCCCTGGCCGAAGCAGCAGGCCCAGGCAGAGCCTTGAGCTTGAAGCCCAGTAGGTCTGTGGCCCTCAGGGCCAGAGCAATGCTTTCAAGGCAGGGAAGCGGCCTGCAAGCTGAGTGGGAGTGGGGGAGGGGAGGTAGACAGCTGAAGCCGAGTCCAGAAGGGCGGCGATGGAAGAGCTGCAGCTGGGTCAGAGCCTGGAGGGAGGGCGGGGCCTTCACTGAGGACCCCCCCCCCCCGAGGCCAGCCCTAGGCCCCGGCGGTCGCGCATGCGCCCTTGGCCTGTGCGGTGTGTGGGGGGTTGAACCCAAGCCCGCAGGGCTCCCGGAGCGGCCAGAGAAAGAAGGGCCCATGGAGAGGTAGGCGAGGTGGGCAGGGGGCGCCACCTTACTCTCCTCAGCTCCCTGAGGGAGAGAGACAGAGACAGAGACAGAGAGAGAGATCCCTGACCTCTGAGTCTCTGCCTCCACCGCTGGCTGGTGCCAACTCACGCGCCATCCCACTTCCAGCCATCACCCCCACGCCTGCCCCGGGGCCAGCCCCACCACAGAGAGGCCGGTTGGTTCCTGCTCACCTCTGTGCCGTCCCTTCCCGACCTGACCCCAGTGCAGGGGATAAGCTTCAGACAAGTCTTTCCATGTCCCTCTGCATGACAATAGACTTCCTCCCCTCTCCCTTTCCACAGGCCCACCCGGGACATCCACCTTTGTCATTAGCTCAGGAGAGGATGCAAGATGAGAATCTCTGCTATTGTGTGGGGAGACTCAGTTTCCCGGGTTTCCCCCATGGACACATGTTCTTCAGCTGGGTCTGATTTTCTCCAGACAAGCTGTCTTGGGAAGGATTTGGCCAGCCCTAAGAACCTGAAGGGAAAGGGCGGAGGGGGGTTCTCTCTCTGCCCCCGACAGCCGCGAGCTGGGTCGGTCCCTCAGACCCGGCCAGGGGCAGCCCATCCCCCGGCGCCCTTCCCCGGGGCATCCAAGGGCAGGCTCGGCGCCAGCCCCACCCCGCTCGCCACTGCCCGACCATCGTCCTCCCTCGGGGGGCCTGGGCAGGACAGGGACCCGGCTGTGGGAGGCCTCCAGATCTCAGGCCTGGCACACCGTTTACCAGGCTGCTTCCTCCTCTGACGGGGGCCCAGCACACGCCCCAGGAGACTTGGCAGCCGCCCCCAGGGCTCTAGCCTCTGGAACTCGTCCCCTTGGAAGGGGCCTGGCCCAGGTGCCAGGTTCGGCTGGTCGGCCAGCCCCCTTTGGAGAAAGCAGGCAAGCCGAGCCAGGCTTGCAGTGGCCCTGGCGTGACACCTGCCACCTCAGGCAGAGGGCCTCCCGCGTGCCCTCCATGGCGGGTTTCTCCCCGGAGCCGTGGCCTGGGCACTAGGAAGGCCGGGCCTCCCCGACTCCCGGGAGGAGGGGCTAGCCCACTTGCGCCCTGGCCCCCAAAGCCTGCGGTGCCATCTGCCTGTCTCGGCACTTCTGACTCCACAGAGCCTTTCCTACACCTGGGCTGCCTGCCGTGGCAAAGTGCAGGCGTGGGGTGAGGCCATGGCTTTGTCTTTCCAGGAAAAAATGAGCCCCTGGCCGAAGCAGCAGGCCCAGGCAGAGCCTTGAGCTTGAAGCCCAGTAGGTCTGTGGCCCTCAGGGCCAGAGCAATGCTTTCAAGGCAGGGAAGCGGCCTGCAAGCTGAGTGGGAGTGGGGGAGGGGAGGGAGACAGCTGAAGCCGAGTCCAGAAGGGCGGCGATGGAAGAGCTGCAGCTGGGTCAGAGCCTGGAGGGAGGGCGGGGCCTTCACTGAGGACCCCCCCCCCCCCCCGAGGCCAGCCCTAGGCCCCGGCGGTCGCGCATGCGCCCTTGGCCTGTGCGGTGTGTGGGGGGTTGAACCCAAGCCCGCAGGGCTCCCGGAGCGGCCAGAGAAAGAAGGGCCCATGGAGAGGTAGGCGAGGTGGGCAGGGGGCGCCACCTTACTCTGCTCAGCTTCCTGAGGGAGAGAGACAGAGACAGAGACAGAGAGAGAGATCCCTGACCTCTGAGTCTCTGCCTCCACCGCTGGCTGGTGCCAACTCACGCGCCATCCCACTTCCAGCCATCACCCCCACGCCTGCCCCGGGGCCAGCCCCACCACAGAGAGGCCTGTTGGTTCCTGCTCACCTCTGTGCCGTCCCTTCCCGACCTGACCCCAGTGCAGGGGATAAGCTTCAGACAAGTCTTTCCATGTCCCTCTGCATGACAATAGACTTCCTCCCCTCTCCCATTCCACAGGCCCACCCGGGACATCCAGCTTTGTCATTAGCTCAGGAGAGGATGCAAGATGAGAATCTCTGCTATTGTGTGGGGAGACTCAGTTTCCCGGGTTTCCCCCATGGACACATGTTCTTCAGCTGGGTCTGATTTTCTCCAGACAAGCTGTCTTGGGAAGGATTTGGCCAGCCCTAAGAACCTGAAGGGAAAGGGCGGAGGGGGGTTCTCTCTCTGCCCCCGACAGCCCCGAGCTGGGTCGGTCCCTCAGACCCGGCCAGGGGCAGCCCATCCCCCGGCGCCCTTCCCCGGGGCATCCAAGGGCAGGCTCGGCGCCAGCCCCACCCCGCTCGCCACTGCCCGACCATCGTCCTCCCTCGGGGGGCCTGGGCAGGACAGGGACCCGGCTGTGGGAGGCCTCCAGATCTCAGGCCTGGCACACCGTTTACCAGGCTGCTTCCTCCTCTGACGGGGGCCCAGCACACGCCCCAGGAGACTTGGCAGCCGCCCCCAGGGCTCTAGCCTCTGGAACTCGTCCCCTTGGAAGGGGCCTGGCCCAGGTGCCAGGTTCGGCTGGTCGGCCAGCCTCCTTTGGAGAAAGCAGGCAAGCCGAGCCAGGCTTGCAGTGGCCCTGGCGTGACACCTGCCACCTCAGGCAGAGGGCCTCCCGCGTGCCCTCCATGGCGGGTTTCTCCCCGGAGCCGTGGCCTGGGCACTAGGAAGGCCGGGCCTCCCCGACTCCCGGGAGGAGGGGCTAGCCCACTTGCGCCCTGGCCCCCAAAGCCTGCGGTGCCATCTGCCTGTCTCGGCACTTCTGACTCCACAGAGCCTTTCCTACACCTGGGCTGCCTGCCGTGGCAAAGTGCAGGCGTGGGGTGAGGCCATGGCTTTGTCTTTCCAGGAAAAAATGAGCCCCTGGCCGAAGCAGCAGGCCCAGGCAGAGCCTTGAGCTTGAAGCCCAGTAGGTCTGTGGCCCTCAGGGCCAGAGCAATGCTTTCAAGGCAGGGAAGCGGCCTGCAAGCTGAGTGGGAGTGGGGGAGGGGAGGTAGACAGCTGAAGCCGAGTCCAGAAGGGCGGCGATGGAAGAGCTGCAGCTGGGTCAGAGCCTGGAGGGAGGGCGGGGCCTTCACTGAGGACCCCCCCCCCCCGAGGCCAGCCCTAGGCCCCGGCGGTCGCGCATGCGCCCTTGGCCTGTGCGGTGTGTGGGGGGTTGAACCCAAGCCCGCAGGGCTCCCGGAGCGGCCAGAGAAAGAAGGGCCCATGGAGAGGTAGGCGAGGTGGGCAGGGGGCGCCACCTTACTCTCCTCAGCTCCCTGAGGGAGAGAGACAGAGACAGAGACAGAGAGAGAGATCCCTGACCTCTGAGTCTCTGCCTCCACCGCTGGCTGGTGCCAACTCACGCGCCATCCCACTTCCAGCCATCACCCCCACGCCTGCCCCGGGGCCAGCCCCACCACAGAGAGGCCGGTTGGTTCCTGCTCACCTCTGTGCCGTCCCTTCCCGACCTGACCCCAGTGCAGGGGATAAGCTTCAGACAAGTCTTTCCATGTCCCTCTGCATGACAATAGACTTCCTCCCCTCTCCCTTTCCACAGGCCCACCCGGGACATCCACCTTTGTCATTAGCTCAGGAGAGGATGCAAGATGAGAATCTCTGCTATTGTGTGGGGAGACTCAGTTTCCCGGGTTTCCCCCATGGACACATGTTCTTCAGCTGGGTCTGATTTTCTCCAGACAAGCTGTCTTGGGAAGGATTTGGCCAGCCCTAAGAACCTGAAGGGAAAGGGCGGAGGGGGGTTCTCTCTCTGCCCCCGACAGCCGCGAGCTGGGTCGGTCCCTCAGACCCGGCCAGGGGCAGCCCATCCCCCGGCGCCCTTCCCCGGGGCATCCAAGGGCAGGCTCGGCGCCAGCCCCACCCCGCTCGCCACTGCCCGACCATCGTCCTCCCTCGGGGGGCCTGGGCAGGACAGGGACCCGGCTGTGGGAGGCCTCCAGATCTCAGGCCTGGCACACCGTTTACCAGGCTGCTTCCTCCTCTGACGGGGGCCCAGCACACGCCCCAGGAGACTTGGCAGCCGCCCCCAGGGCTCTAGCCTCTGGAACTCGTCCCCTTGGAAGGGGCCTGGCCCAGGTGCCAGGTTCGGCTGGTCGGCCAGCCCCCTTTGGAGAAAGCAGGCAAGCCGAGCCAGGCTTGCAGTGGCCCTGGCGTGACACCTGCCACCTCAGGCAGAGGGCCTCCCGCGTGCCCTCCATGGCGGGTTTCTCCCCGGAGCCGTGGCCTGGGCACTAGGAAGGCCGGGCCTCCCCGACTCCCGGGAGGAGGGGCTAGCCCACTTGCGCCCTGGCCCCCAAAGCCTGCGGTGCCATCTGCCTGTCTCGGCACTTCTGACTCCACAGAGCCTTTCCTACACCTGGGCTGCCTGCCGTGGCAAAGTGCAGGCGTGGGGTGAGGCCATGGCTTTGTCTTTCCAGGAAAAAATGAGCCCCTGGCCGAAGCAGCAGGCCCAGGCAGAGCCTTGAGCTTGAAGCCCAGTAGGTCTGTGGCCCTCAGGGCCAGAGCAATGCTTTCAAGGCAGGGAAGCGGCCTGCAAGCTGAGTGGGAGTGGGGGAGGGGAGGGAGACAGCTGAAGCCGAGTCCAGAAGGGCGGCGATGGAAGAGCTGCAGCTGGGTCAGAGCCTGGAGGGAGGGCGGGGCCTTCACTGAGGACCCCCCCCCCCCCCGAGGCCAGCCCTAGGCCCCGGCGGTCGCGCATGCGCCCTTGGCCTGTGCAGTGTGTGGGGGGTTGAACCCAAGCCCGCAGGGCTCCCGGAGCGGCCAGAGAAAGAAGGGCCCATGGAGAGGTAGGCGAGGTGGGCAGGGGGCGCCACCTTACTCTGCTCAGCTTCCTGAGGGAGAGAGACAGAGACAGAGACAGAGAGAGAGATCCCTGACCTCTGAGTCTCTGCCTCCACCGCTGGCTGGTGCCAACTCACGCGCCATCCCACTTCCAGCCATCACCCCCACGCCTGCCCCGGGGCCAGCCCCACCACAGAGAGGCCTGTTGGTTCCTGCTCACCTCTGTGCCGTCCCTTCCGGACCTGACCCCAGTGCAGGGGATAAGCTTCAGACAAGTCTTTCCATGTCCCTCTGCATGACAATAGACTTCCTCCCCTCTCCCATTCCACAGGCCCACCCGGGACATCCAGCTTTGTCATTAGCTCAGGAGAGGATGCAAGATGAGAATCTCTGCTATTGTGTGGGGAGACTCAGTTTCCCGGGTTTCCCCCATGGACACATGTTCTTCAGCTGGGTCTGATTTTCTCCAGACAAGCTGTCTTGGGAAGGATTTGGCCAGCCCTAAGAACCTGAAGGGAAAGGGCGGAGGGGGGTTCTCTCTCTGCCCCCGACAGCCCCGAGCTGGGTCGGTCCCTCAGACCCGGCCAGGGGCAGCCCATCCCCCGGCGCCCTTCCCCGGGGCATCCAAGGGCAGGCTCGGCGCCAGCCCCACCCCGCTCGCCACTGCCCGACCATCGTCCTCCCTCGGGGGGCCTGGGCAGGACAGGGACCCGGCTGTGGGAGGCCTCCAGATCTCAGGCCTGGCACACCGTTTACCAGGCTGCTTCCTCCTCTGACGGGGGCCCAGCACACGCCCCAGGAGACTTGGCAGCCGCCCCCAGGGCTCTAGCCTCTGGAACTCGTCCCCTTGGAAGGGGCCTGGCCCAGGTGCCAGGTTCGGCTGGTCGGCCAGCCTCCTTTGGAGAAAGCAGGCAAGCCGAGCCAGGCTTGCAGTGGCCCTGGCGTGACACCTGCCACCTCAGGCAGAGGGCCTCCCGCGTGCCCTCCATGGCGGGGTTTCTCCCCGGAGCCGTGGCCTGGGCACTAGGAAGGCCGGGCCTCCCCGACTCCCGGGAGGAGGGGCTAGCCCAGTTGCGCCCTGGCCCCCAAACCCTCTGGTGCCATCTGCCTGTCTCGGCACTTCTGACTCCACAGAGCCTTTCCTACATCTGGGCTGCCTGCCGTGGCAAAGTGCAGGCGTGGGGTGAGGCCATGGCTTTGTCTTTCCAGGAAAAAATGAGCCCCTGGCCGAAGCAGCAGGCCCAGGCAGAGCCTTGAGCTTGAAGCCCAGTAGGTCTGTGGCCCTCAGGGCCAGAGCCATGCTTTCAAGGCAGGGAAGCGGCCTGCAAGCTGAGTGGGAGTGGGGGAGGGGAGGGAGACAGCTGAAGCCGAGTCCAGAAGGGCGGCGATGGAAGAGCTGCAGCTGGGTCAGAGCCTGGAGGGAGGGCGGGGCCTTCACTGAGGACCCCCCCCCCCCGAGGCCAACCCTAGGCCCCGGCGGTCGCGCATGCGCCCTTGGCCTGTGCGGTGTGTGGGGGGTTGAACCCAAGCCCGCAGGGCTCCCGGAGCGGCCAGAGAAAGAAGGGCCCATGGAGAGGTAGGCGAGGTGGGCAGGGGGCGCCACCTTACTCTGCTCAGCTTCCTGAGGGAGAGAGACAGAGACAGAGACAGAGAGAGAGATCCCTGACCTCTGAGTCTCTGCCTCCACCGCTGGCTGGTGCCAACTCACGCGCCATCCCACTTCCAGCCATCACCCCCACGCCTGCCCCGGGGCCAGCCCCACCACAGAGAGGCCTGTTGGTTCCTGCTCACCTCTGTGCCGTCCCTTCCCGACCTGACCCCAGTGCAGGGGATAAGCTTCAGACAAGTCTTTCCATGTCCCTCTGCATGACAATAGACTTCCTCCCCTCTCCCATTCCACAGGCCCACCCGGGACATCCAGCTTTGTCATTAGCTCAGGAGAGGATGCAAGATGAGAATCTCTGCTATTGTGTGGGGAGACTCAGTTTCCCGGGTTTCCCCCATGGACACATGTTCTTCAGCTGGGTCTGATTTTCTCCAGACAAGCTGTCTTGGGAAGGATTTGGCCAGCCCTAAGAACCTGAAGGGAAAGGGCGGAGGGGGGTTCTCTCTCTGCCCCCGACAGCCCCGAGCTGGGTCGGTCCCTCAGACCCGGCCAGGGGCAGCCCATCCCCCGGCGCCCTTCCCCGGGGCATCCAAGGGCAGGCTCGGCGCCAGCCACACCCCGCTCGCCACTGCCCGACCATCGTCCTCCCTCGGGGGGCCTGGGCAGGACAGGGACCCGGCTGTGGGAGGCCTCCAGATCTCAGGCCTGGCACACCGTTTACCAGGCTGCTTCCTCCTCTGACGGGGGCCCAGCACACGCCCCAGGAGACTTGGCAGCCGCCCCCAGGGCTCTAGCCTCTGGAACTCGTCCCCTTGGAAGGGGCCTGGCCCAGGTGCCAGGTTCGGCTGGTCGGCCAGCCTCCTTTGGAGAAAGCAGGCAAGCCGAGCCAGGCTTGCAGTGGCCCTGGCGTGACACCTGCCACCTCAGGCAGAGGGCCTCCCGCGTGCCCTCCATGGCGGGTTTCTCCCCGGAGCCGTGGCCTGGGCACTAGGAAGGCCGGGCCTCCCCGACTCCCGGGAGGAGGGGCTAGCCCACTTGCGCCCTGGCCCCCAAAGCCTGCGGTGCCATCTGCCTGTCTCGGCACTTCTGACTCCACAGAGCCTTTCCTACACCTGGGCTGCCTGCCGTGGCAAAGTGCAGGCGTGGGGTGAGGCCATGGCTTTGTCTTTCCAGGAAAAAATGAGCCCCTGGCCGAAGCAGCAGGCCCAGGCAGAGCCTTGAGCTTGAAGCCCAGTAGGTCTGTGGCCCTCAGGGCCAGAGCAATGCTTTCAAGGCAGGGAAGCGGCCTGCAAGCTGAGTGGGAGTGGGGGAGGGGAGGGAGACAGCTGAAGCCGAGTCCAGAAGGGCGGCGATGGAAGAGCTGCAGCTGGGTCAGAGCCTGGAGGGAGGGCGGGGCCTTCACTGAGGACCCCCCCCCCCCCCCCGAGGCCAGCCCTAGGCCCCGGCGGTCGCGCATGCGCCCTTGGCCTGTGCAGTGTGTGGGGGGTTGAACCCAAGCCCGCAGGGCTCCCGGAGCGGCCAGAGAAAGAAGGGCCCATGGAGAGGTAGGCGAGGTGGGCAGGGGGCGCCACCTTACTCTGCTCAGCTTCCTGAGGGAGAGAGACAGAGACAGAGACAGAGAGAGAGATCCCTGACCTCTGAGTCTCTGCCTCCACCGCTGGCTGGTGCCAACTCACGCGCCATCCCACTTCCAGCCATCACCCCCACGCCTGCCCCGGGGCCAGCCCCACCACAGAGAGGCCTGTTGGTTCCTGCTCACCTCTGTGCCGTCCCTTCCGGACCTGACCCCAGTGCAGGGGATAAGCTTCAGACAAGTCTTTCCATGTCCCTCTGCATGACAATAGACTTCCTCCCCTCTCCCATTCCACAGGCCCACCCGGGACATCCAGCTTTGTCATTAGCTCAGGAGAGGATGCAAGATGAGAATCTCTGCTATTGTGTGGGGAGACTCAGTTTCCCGGGTTTCCCCCATGGACACATGTTCTTCAGCTGGGTCTGATTTTCTCCAGACAAGCTGTCTTGGGAAGGATTTGGCCAGCCCTAAGAACCTGAAGGGAAAGGGCGGAGGGGGGTTCTCTCTCTGCCCCCGACAGCCCCGAGCTGGGTCGGTCCCTCAGACCCGGCCAGGGGCAGCCCATCCCCCGGCGCCCTTCCCCGGGGCATCCAAGGGCAGGCTCGGCGCCAGCCCCACCCCGCTCGCCACTGCCCGACCATCGTCCTCCCTCGGGGGGCCTGGGCAGGACAGGGACCCGGCTGTGGGAGGCCTCCAGATCTCAGGCCTGGCACACCGTTTACCAGGCTGCTTCCTCCTCTGACGGGGGCCCAGCACACGCCCCAGGAGACTTGGCAGCCGCCCCCAGGGCTCTAGCCTCTGGAACTCGTCCCCTTGGAAGGGGCCTGGCCCAGGTGCCAGGTTCGGCTGGTCGGCCAGCCTCCTTTGGAGAAAGCAGGCAAGCCGAGCCAGGCTTGCAGTGGCCCTGGCGTGACACCTGCCACCTCAGGCAGAGGGCCTCCCGCGAGCCCTCCATGGCGGGTTTCTCCCCGGAGCCGTGGCCTGGGCACTAGGAAGGCCGGGCCTCCCCGACTCCCGGGAGGAGGGGCTAGCCCACTTGCGCCCTGGCCCCCAAACCCTCTGGTGCCATCTGCCTGTCTCGGCACTTCTGACTCCACAGAGCCTTTCCTACATCTGGGCTGCCTGCCGTGGCAAAGTGCAGGCGTGGGGTGAGGCCATGGCTTTGTCTTTCCAGGAAAAAATGAGCCCCTGGCCGAAGCAGCAGGCCCAGGCAGAGCCTTGAGCTTGAAGCCCAGTAGGTCTGTGGCCCTCAGGGCCAGAGCCATGCTTTCAAGGCAGGGAAGCGGCCTGCAAGCTGAGTGGGAGTGGGGGAGGGGAGGGAGACAGCTGAAGCCGAGTCCAGAAGGGCGGCGATGGAAGAGCTGCAGCTGGGTCAGAGCCTGGAGGGAGGGCGGGGCCTTCACTGAGGACCCCCCCCCCCCGAGGCCAGCCCTAGGCCCCGGCGGTCGCGCATGCGCCCTTGGCCTGTGCGGTGTGTGGGGGGTTGAACCCAAGCCCGCAGGGCTCCCGGAGCAGCCAGAGAAAGAAGGGCCCATGGAGAGGTAGGCGAGGTGGGCAGGGGGCGCCACCTTACTCTGCTCAGCTCCCTGAGGGAGAGAGACAGAGACAGAGACAGAGAGAGAGATCCCTGACCTCTGAGTCTCTGCCTCCACCGCTGGCTGGTGCCAACTCACGCGCCATCCCACTTCCAGCCATCACCCCCACGCCTGCCCCGGGGCCAGCCCCACCACAGAGAGGCCGGTTGGTTCCTGCTCACCTCTGTGCCGTCCCTTCCCGACCTGACCCCAGTGCAGGGGATAAGCTTCAGACAAGTCTTTCCATGTCCCTCTGCATGACAATAGACTTCCTCCCCTCTCCCATTCCACAGGCCCACCCGGGACATCCACCTTTGTCATTAGCTCAGGAGAGGATGCAAGATGAGAATCTCTGCTATTGTGTGGGGAGACTCAGTTTCCCGGGTTTCCCCCATGGACACATGTTCTTCAGCTGGGTCTGATTTTCTCCAGACAAGCTGTCTTGGGAAGGATTTGGCCAGCCCTAAGAACCTGAAGGGAAAGGGCGGAGGGGGGTTCTCTCTCTGCCCCCGACAGCCCCGAGCTGGGTCGGTCCCTCAGACCCGGCCAGGGGCAGCCCATCCCCCGGCGCCCTTCCCCGGGGCATCCAAGGGCAGGCTCGGCGCCAGCCCCACCCCGCTCGCCACTGCCCGACCATCGTCCTCCCTCGGGGGGCCTGGGCAGGACAGGGACCCGGCTGTGGGAGGCCTCCAGATCTCAGGCCTGGCACACCGTTTACCAGGCTGCTTCCTCCTCTGACGGGGGCCCAGCACACGCCCCAGGAGACTTGGCAGCCGCCCCCAGGGCTCTAGCCTCTGGAACTCGTCCCCTTGGAAGGGGCCTGGCCCAGGTGCCAGGTTCGGCTGGTCGGCCAGCCCCCTTTGGAGAAAGCAGGCAAGCCGAGCCAGGCTTGCAGTGGCCCTGGCGTGACACCTGCCACCTCAGGCAGAGGGCCTCCCGCGTGCCCTCCATGGCGGGTTTCTCCCCGGAGCCGTGGCCTGGGCACTAGGAAGGCCGGGCCTCCCCGACTCCCGGGAGGAGGGGCTAGCCCACTTGCGCCCTGGCCCCCAAAGCCTGCGGTGCCATCTGCCTGTCTCGGCACTTCTGACTCCACAGAGCCTTTCCTACACCTGGGCTGCCTGCCGTGGCAAAGTGCAGGCGTGGGGTGAGGCCATGGCTTTGTCTTTCCAGGAAAAAATGAGCCCCTGGCCGAAGCAGCAGGCCCAGGCAGAGCCTTGAGCTTGAAGCCCAGTAGGTCTGTGGCCCTCAGGGCCAGAGCAATGCTTTCAAGGCAGGGAAGCGGCCTGCAAGCTGAGTGGGAGTGGGGGAGGGGAGGGAGACAGCTGAAGCCGAGTCCAGAAGGGCGGCGATGGAAGAGCTGCAGCTGGGTCAGAGCCTGGAGGGAGGGCGGGGCCTTCACTGAGGACCCCCCCCCCCCCGAGGACAGCCCTAGGCCCCGGCGGTCGCGCATGCGCCCTTGGCCTGTGCGGTGTGTGGGGGGTTGAACCCAAGCCCGCAGGGCTCCCGGAGCGGCCAGAGAAAGAAGGGCCCATGGAGAGGTAGGCGAGGTGGGCAGGGGGCGCCACCTTACTCTGCTCAGCTTCCTGAGGGAGAGAGACAGAGACAGAGACAGAGAGAGAGATCCCTGACCTCTGAGTCTCTGCCTCCACCGCTGGCTGGTGCCAACTCACGCGCCATCCCACTTCCAGCCATCACCCCCACGCCTGCCCCGGGGCCAGCCCCACCACAGAGAGGCCTGTTGGTTCCTGCTCACCTCTGTGCCGTCCCTTCCGGACCTGACCCCAGTGCAGGGGATAAGCTTCAGACAAGTCTTTCCATGTCCCTCTGCATGACAATAGACTTCCTCCCCTCTCCCATTCCACAGGCCCACCCGGGACATCCAGCTTTGTCATTAGCTCAGGAGAAGATGCAAGATGAGAATCTCTGCTATTGTGTGGGGAGACTCAGTTTCCCGGGTTTCCCCCATGGACACATGTTCTTCAGCTGGGTCTGATTTTCTCCAGACAAGCTGTCTTGGGAAGGATTTGGCCAGCCCTAAGAACCTGAAGGGAAAGGGCGGAGGGGGGTTCTCTCTCTGCCCCCGACAGCCCCGAGCTGGGTCGGTCCCTCAGACCCGGCCAGGGGCAGCCCATCCCCCGGCGCCCTTCCCCGGGGCATCCAAGGGCAGGCTCGGCGCCAGCCCCACCCCGCTCGCCACTGCCCGACCATCGTCCTCCCTCGGGGGGCCTGGGCAGGACAGGGACCCGGCTGTGGGAGGCCTCCAGATCTCAGGCCTGGCACACCGTTTACCAGGCTGCTTCCTCCTCTGACGGGGGCCCAGCACACGCCCCAGGAGACTTGGCAGCCGCCCCCAGGGCTCTAGCCTCTGGAACTCGTCCCCTTGGAAGGGGCCTGGCCCAGGTGCCAGGTTCGGCTGGTCGGCCAGCCTCCTTTGGAGAAAGCAGGCAAGCCGAGCCAGGCTTGCAGTGGCCCTGGCGTGACACCTGCCACCTCAGGCAGAGGGCCTCCCGCGTGCCCTCCATGGCGGGTTTCTCCCCGGAGCCGTGGCCTGGGCACTAGGAAGGCCGGGCCTCCCCGACTCCCGGGAGGAGGGGCTAGCCCACTTGCGCCCTGGCCCCCAAACCCTCTGGTGCCATCTGCCTGTCTCGGCACTTCTGACTCCACAGAGCCTTTCCTACATCTGGGCTGCCTGCCGTGGCAAAGTGCAGGCGTGGGGTGAGGCCATGGCTTTGTCTTTCCAGGAAAAAATGAGCCCCTGGCCGAAGCAGCAGGCCCAGGCAGAGCCTTGAGCTTGAAGCCCAGTAGGTCTGTGGCCCTCAGGGCCAGAGCCATGCTTTCAAGGCAGGGAAGCGGCCTGCAAGCTGAGTGGGAGTGGGGGAGGGGAGGGAGACAGCTGAAGCCGAGTCCAGAAGGGCGGCGATGGAAGAGCTGCAGCTGGGTCAGAGCCTGGAGGGAGGGCGGGGCCTTCACTGAGGACCCCCCCCCCCCCCCCCGAGGCCAGCCCTAGGCCCCGGCGGTCGCGCATGCGCCCTTGGCCTGTGCGGTGTGTGGGGGGTTTAACCCAAGCCCGCAGGGCTCCCGGAGCGGCCAGAGAAAGAAGGGCCCATGGAGAGGTAGGCGAGGTGGGCAGGGGGCGCCACCTTACTCTGCTCAGCTTCCTGAGGGAGAGAGACAGAGACAGAGACAGAGAGAGAGATCCCTGACCTCTGAGTCTCTGCCTCCACCGCTGGCTGGTGCCAACTCACGCGCCATCCCACTTCCAGCCATCACCCCCACGCCTGCCCCGGGGCCAGCCCCACCACAGAGAGGCCTGTTGGTTCCTGCTCACCTCTGTGCCGTCCCTTCCCGACCTGACCCCAGTGCAGGGGATAAGCTTCAGACAAGTCTTTCCATGTCCCTCTGCATGACAATAGACTTCCTCCCCTCTCCCATTCCACAGGCCCACCCGGGACATCCAGCTTTGTCATTAGCTCAGGAGAGGATGCAAGATGAGAATCTCTGCTATTGTGTGGGGAGACTCAGTTTCCCGGGTTTCC
>NW_026690941.1:0-35695 GCF_020826845.1 Diceros bicornis minor | reverse complement strand
GGAGAGGGGAGGAAGTCTATTGTCATGCAGAGGGACATGGAAAGACTTGTCTGAAGCTTATCCCCTGCACTGGGGTCAGGTCGGGAAGGGATGGCACAGAGGTGAGCAGGAAGCAACCGGCCTCTCTGTGGTGGGGCTGGCCCCGGGGCAGGCGTGGGGGTGATGGCTGGAAGTGGGATGGCGCGTGAGTTGGCACCAGCCAGCGGTGGAGGCAGAGACTCAGAGGTCAGGGATCTCTCTCTCTGTCTCTGTCTCTCTCTCTCTCCTCAGGGAGCTGAGGAGAGTAAGGTGGCGCCCCCTGCCCACCTCGCCTACCTCTCCATGGGCCCTTCTTTCTCTGGCCGCTCCGGGAGCCCTGCGGGCTTGGGTTCAAGCCCCCACACACCCGCACAGGCCAAGGGCGCATGCGCGACCGCCGGGGCCTAGGGCTGCCCTCGGGGGGGGGGGTCCTCAGTGAAGGCCCCGCCCTCCCTCCAGGCTCTGACCCAGCTGCAGCTCTTCCATCGCCGCCCTTCTGGACTCGGCTTCAGCTGTCTCCCTCCCCTCCCCCACTCCCACTCAGCTTGCAGGCCGCTTCCCTGCCTTGAAAGCATTGCTCTGGCCCTGAGGGCCACAGACCTACTGGGCTTCAAGCTCAAGGCTCTGCCTGGGCCTGCTGCTTCGGCCAGGGGCTCACTTTTTCCTGGAAAGAGAAGGCATGGCCTCACCCCACGCCTGCACTTTGCCACGGCAGGCAGCCCAGATGTAGGAAAGGCTCTGTGGAGTCAGAAGTGCCGAGACAGGCAGATGGCACCAGAGGGTTTGGGGGCCAGGGCGCAACTGGGCTAGCCCCTCCTCCCGGGAGTCGGGGAGGCCCGGCCTTCCTAGTGCCCAGGCCACGGCTCCGGGAGAAACCCGCCATGGAGGGCACGCGGGAGGCCCTCTGCCTGAGGTGGCAGGTGTCACGCCAGGGCCACTGCAAGCCTGGCTCGGCTTGCCTGCTTTCTCCAAAGGAGGCTGGCCGACCAGCGAACCTGGCACCTGGGCCAGGCCCCTTCCAAGGGACGAGTTGCAGAGGATAGAGCCCTGGGGGCGGCTGCCAAGTCTCCTGGGGCGTGTGCTGGGCCCCCGTCAGAGGAGGAAGCAGCCTGGTAAACGGTGTGCCAGGCCTGAGATCTGGAGGCCTCCCACAGCCGGGTCCCTGTCCTGCCCAGGCCCCCCCGAGGGAGGACGATGGTCGGGCAGTGGCGAGCGGGGTGGGGCTGGCGCCGAGCCTGCCCTTGGATGCCCCGGGGAAGGGCGCCGGGGGATGGGCTGCCCCTGGCCAGGTCTGAGGGACCGACCCAGCTCGGGGCTGTCGGGGGGCAGAGAGAGAACCCCCCTCCGCCCTTTCCCTTCAGGTTCTTAGGGCTGGCCAAATCCTTCCCAAGACAGCTTGTCTGGAGAAAATCAGACCCAGCTGAAGAACATGTGTCCATGGGGGAAACCCGGGAAACTGAGTCCCCCCACAATAGCAGAGATTCTCATCTTGCATCCTCTCCTGAGCTAATGACAAAGGTGGATGTCCCGGGTGGGCCTGTGGAATGGGAGAGGGGAGGAAGTCTATTGTCATGCAGAGGGACATGGAAAGACTTGTCTGAAGCTTATCCCCTGCACTGGGGTCAGGTCGGGAAGGGACGGCACAGAGGTGAGCAGGAACCAACCGGCCTCTCTGTGGTGGGGCTGGCCCCGGGGCAGGCGTGGGGGTGATGGCTGGAAGTGGGATGGCGCGTGAGTTGGCACCAGCCAGCGGTGGAGGCAGAGACTCAGAGGTCCGGGATCTCTCTCTCTGTCTCTGTCTCTCTCTCTCTCCCTCAGGGAGCTGAGGAGAGTAAGGTGGCGCCCCCTGCCCACCTCGCCTACCTCTCCATGGGCCCTTCTTTCTCTGGCCGCTCCGGGAGCCCTGCGGGCTTGGGTTCAAGCCCCCACACACCGCACAGGCCAAGGGCGCATGCGCGACCTCCGGGGCTTAGGGCTGCCCTCGGGGGGGGGGGGTCCTCAGTGAAGGCCCCGCCCTCCCTCCAGGCTCTGACCCAGCTGCAGCTCTTCCATCGCCGCCCTTCTGGACTCGGCTTCAGCTGTCTCCCTCCCCTCCCCCACTCCCACTCAGCTTGCAGGCCACTTCCCTGCCTTGAAAGCATTGCTCAGGCCCTGAGGGCCACAGACCTACTGGGCTTCAAGCTCAAGGCTCTGCCTGGGCCTGCTGCTTCGGCCAGGGGCTCACTTTTTCCTGGAAAGAGAAGGCATGGCCTCACCCCACGCCTGCACTTTGCCACGGCAGGCAGCCCAGATGTAGGAAAGGCTCTGTGGAGTCAGAAGTGCCGAGACAGGCAGATGGCACCAGAGGGTTTGGGGGCCAGGGCGCAACTGGGCTAGCCCCTCCTCCCGGGAGTCGGGGGAGGCCCGGCCTTCCTAGTGCCCAGGCCACGGCTCCGGGGAGAAACCCGCCATGGAGGGCACGCGGGAGGCCCTCTGCCTGAGGTGGCAGGTGTCACGCCAGGGCCACTGCAAGCCTGGCTCGGCTTGCCTGCTTTCTCCAAAGGAGGCAGGCCGACCAGCCGAACCTGGCACCTGGGCCTGGCCCCTTCCAAGGGGACGAGTTCCAGAGGATAGAGCCCTGGGGGCGGCTGCCAAGTCTCCTGGGGCGTGTGCTGGGCCCCAGTCAGAGGAGGAAGCAGCCTGGTAAACGGTGTGCCAGGCCTGAGATCTGGAGGCCTCCCACAGCCGGGTCCCTGTCCCGCCCAGGCCCCCCGAGGGAGGACGATGGTCGGGCAGTGGCGAGCGGGGTGGGGCTGGCGCCGAGCCTGCCCTTGGATGCCCCGGGGAAGGGCGCCGGGGGATGGGCTGCCCCTGGCCAGGTCTGAGGGACCGACCCAGCTCGGGGCTGTCGGGGGCAGAGAGAGAACCCCCCTCCGCCCTTTCCCTTCAGGTTCTTAGGGCTGGCCAAATCCTTCCCAAGACAGCTTGTCTGGAGAAAATCAGACCCAGCTGAAGAACATGTGTCCATGGGGGAAACCCGGGAAACTGAGTCTCCCCACACAATAGCAGAGATTCTCATCTTGCATCCTCTCCTGAGCTAATGACAAAGGTGGATGTCCCGGGTGGGCCTGTGGAATGGGAGAGGGGAGGAAGTCTATTGTCATGCAGAGGGACATGGAAAGACTTGTCTGAAGCTTATCCCCTGCACTGGGGTCAGGTCGGGAAGGGACGGCACAGAGGTGAGCAGGAACCAACCGGCCTCTCTGTGGTGGGGCTGGCCCCGGGGCAGGCGTGGGGGTGATGGCTGGAAGTGGGATGGCGCGTGAGTTGGCACCAGCCAGCGGTGGAGGCAGAGACTCAGAGGTCAGGGATCTCTCTCTCTGTCTCTGTCTCTCTCTCTCTCCCTCAGGGAGCTGAGGAGAGTAAGGTGGCGCCCCCTGCCCACCTCGCCTACCTCTCCATGGGCCCTTCTTTCTCTGGCCGCTCCGGGAGCCCTGCGGGCTTGGGTTCAAGCCCCCACACACCGCACAGGCCAAGGGCGCATACGCGACCGCCTGGGCCTAGGGCTGGCCTCGGGGGGGGGGGGGTCCTCAGTGAAGGCCCCGCCCTCCCTCCAGGCTCTGACCCAGCTGCAGCTCTTCCATCGCCGCCCTTCTGGACTCGGCTTCAGCTGTCTCCCTCCCCTCCCCCACTCCCACTCAGCTTGCAGGCCGCTTCCCTGCCTTGAAAGCATTGCTCTGGCCCTGAGGGCCACAGACCTACTGGGCTTCAAGCTCAAGGCTCTGCCTGGGCCTGCTGCTTCGGCCAGGGGCTCACTTTTTCCTGGAAAGAGAAGGCATGGCCTCACCCCACGCCTGCACTTTGCCACGGCAGGCAGCCCAGATGTAGGAAAGGCTCTGTGGAGTCAGAAGTGCCGAGACAGGCAGATGGCACCAGAGGGTTTGGGGGCCAGGGCGCAACTGGGCTAGCCCCTCCTCCCGGGAGTCGGGGAGGCCCGGCCTTCCTAGTGCCCAGGCCACGGCTCCGGGGAGAAACCCGCCATGGAGGGCACGCGGGAGGCCCTCTGCCTGAGGTGGCAGGTGTCACGCCAGGGCCACTGCAAGCCTGGCTCGGCTTGCCTGCTTTCTCCAAAGGAGGCTGGCCGACCAGCCGAACCTGGCACCTGGGCCAGGCCCCTTCCAAGGGGACGAGTTGCAGAGGATAGAGCCCTGGGGGCGGCTGCCAAGTCTCCTGGGGCGTGTGCTGGGCCCCCGTCAGAGGAGGAAGCAGCCTGGTAAACGGTGTGCCAGGCCTGAGATCTGGAGGCCTCCCACAGCCGGGTCCCTGTGCTGCCCAGGCCCCCCGAGGGAGGACGATGGTCGGGCAGTGGCGAGCGGGGTGGGGCTGGCGCCGAGCCTGCCCTTGGATGCCCCGGGGAAGGGCGCCGGGGGATGGGCTGCCCCTGGCCAGGTCTGAGGTACCGACCCAGCTCGGGGCTGTCGGGGGCAGAGAGAGAACCCCCCTCCGCCCTTTCCCTTCAGGTTCTTAGGGCTGGCCAAATCCTTCCCAAGACAGCTTGTCTGGAGAAAATCAGACCCAGCTGAAGAACATGTGTCCATGGGGGAAACCCGGGAAACTGAGTCTCCCCACACAATAGCAGAGATTCTCATCTTGCATCCTCTCCTGAGCTAATGACAAAGGTGGATGTCCCGGGTGGGCCTGTGGAATGGGAGAGGGGAGGAAGTCTATTGTCATGCAGAGGGACATGGAAAGACTTGTCTGAAGCTTATCCCCTGCACTGGGGTCAGGTCGGGAAGGGACGGCACAGAGGTGAGCAGGAACCAACCGGCCTCTCTGTGGTGGGGCTGGCCCGGGGCAGGCGTGGGGGTGATGGCTGGAAGTGGGATGGCGCGTGAGTTGGCACCAGCCAGCGGTGGAGGCAGAGACTCAGAGGTCAGGGATCTCTCTCTCTGTCTCTGTCTCTCTCTCTCTCCCTCAGGGAGCTGAGGAGAGTAAGGTGGCGCCCCCTGCCCACCTCGCCTACCTCTCCATGGGCCCTTCTTTCTCTGGCCGCTCCGGGAGCCCTGCGGGCTTGGGTTCAAGCCCCCACACACCGCACAGGCCAAGGGCGCATGCGCGACCGCCTGGGCCTAGGGCTGGCCTCGGGGGGGGGGGGGTCCTCAGTGAAGGCCCCGCCCTCCCTCCAGGCTCTGACCCAGCTGCAGCTCTTCCATCGCCGCCCTTCTGGACTCGGCTTCAGCTGTCTCCCTCCCCTCCCCCACTCCCACTCAGCTTGCAGGCCGCTTCCCTGCCTTGAAAGCATTGCTCAGGCCCTGAGGGCCACAGACCTACTGGGCTTCAAGCTCAAGGCTCTGCCTGGGCCTGCTGCTTCGGCCAGGGGCTCACTTTTTCCTGGAAAGAGAAGGCATGGCCTCACCCCACGCCTGCACTTTGCCACGGCAGGCAGCCCAGATGTAGGAAAGGCTCTGTGGAGTCAGAAGTGCCGAGACAGGCAGATGGCACCAGAGGGTTTGGGGGCCAGGGCGCAACTGGGCTAGCCCCTCCTCCCGGGAGTCGGGGAGGCCCGGCCTTCCTAGTGCCCAGGCCACGGCTCCGGGGAGAAACCCGCCATGGAGGGCACGCGGGAGGCCCTCTGCCTGAGGTGGCAGGTGTCACGCCAGGGCCACTGCAAGCCTGGCTCGGCTTGCCTGCTTTCTCCAAAGGAGGCTGGCCGACCAGCCGAACCTGGCACCTGGGCCAGGCCCCTTCCAAGGGGACGAGTTGCAGAGGATAGAGCCCTGGGGGCGGCTGCCAAGTCTCCTGGGGCGTGTGCTGGGCCCCCGTCAGAGGAGGAAGCAGCCTGGTAAACGGTGTGCCAGGCCTGAGATCTGGAGGCCTCCCACAGCCGGGTCCCTGTGCTGCCCAGGCCCCCCGAGGGAGGACGATGGTCGGGCAGTGGCGAGCGGGGTGGGGCTGGCGCCGAGCCTGCCCTTGGATGCCCCGGGGAAGGGCGCCGGGGGATGGGCTGCCCCTGGCCAGGTCTGAGGTACCGACCCAGCTCGGGGCTGTCGGGGGCAGAGAGAGAACCCCCCTCCGCCCTTTCCCTTCAGGTTCTTAGGGCTGGCCAAATCCTTCCCAAGACAGCTTGTCTGGAGAAAATCAGACCCAGCTGAAGAACATGTGTCCATGGGGGAAACCCGGGAAACTGAGTCCCCCCACAATAGCAGAGATTCTCATCTTGCATCCTCTCCTGAGCTAATGACAAAGGTGGATGTCCCGGGTGGGCCTGTGGAATGGGAGAGGGGAGGAAGTCTATTGTCATGCAGAGGGACATGGAAAGACTTGTCTGAAGCTTATCCCCTGCACTGGGGTCAGGTCGGGAAGGGACGGCACAGAGGTGAGCAGGAACCAACCGGCCTCTCTGTGGTGGGGCTGGCCCCGGGGCAGGCGTGGGGGTGATGGCTGGAAGTGGGATGGCGCGTGAGTTGGCACCAGCCAGCGGTGGAGGCAGAGACTCAGAGGTCAGGGATCTCTCTCTCTGTCTCTGTCTCTCTCTCTCTCCCTCAGGGAGCTGAGGAGAGTAAGGTGGCGCCCCCTGCCCACCTCGCCTACCTCTCCATGGGCCCTTCTTTCTCTGGCCGCTCCGGGAGCCCTGCGGGCTTGGGTTCAAGCCCCCACACACCGCACAGGCCAAGGGCGCATGCGCGACCTCCGGGGCCTAGGGCTGCCCTCGGGGGGGGGGGGTCCTCAGTGAAGGCCCCGCCCTCCCTCCAGGCTCTGACCTAGCTGCAGCTCTTCCATCGCCGCCCTTCTGGACTCGGCTTCAGCTGTCTCCCTCCCCTCCCCCACTCCCACTCAGCTTGCAGGCCGCTTCCCTGCCTTGAAAGCATTGCTCTGGCCCTGAGGGCCACAGACCTACTGGGCTTCAAGCTCAAGGCTCTGCCTGGGCCTGCTGCTTCGGCCAGGGGCTCACTTTTTCCTGGAAAGAGAAGGCATGGCCTCACCCCACGCCTGCACTTTGCCACGGCAGGAAGCCCAGATGTAGGAAAGGCTCTGTGGAGTCAGAAGTGCCGAGACAGGCAGATGGCACCAGAGGGTTTGGGGGCCAGGGCGCAACTGGGCTAGCCCCTCCTCCCGGGAGTCGGGGAGGCCCGGCCTTCCTAGTGCCCAGGCCACGGCTCCGGGGAGAAACCCGCCATGGAGGGCACGCGGGAGGCCCTCTGCCTGAGGTGGCAGGTGTCACGCCAGGGCCACTGCAAGCCTGGCTCGGCTTGCCTGCTTTCTCCAAAGGAGGCTGGCCGACCAGCCGAACCTGGCACCTGGGCCAGGCCCCTTCCAAGGGGACGAGTTCCAGAGGATAGAGCCCTGGGGGCGGCTGCCAAGTCTCCTGGGGCGTGTGCTGGGCCCCCGTCAGAGGAGGAAGCAGCCTGGTAAACGGTGTGCCAGGCCTGAGATCTGGAGGCCTCCCACAGCCGGGTCCCTGTCCTGCCCAGGCCCCCCGAGGGAGGACGATGGTCGGGCAGTGGCGAGCGGGGTGGGGCTGGCGCCGAGCCTGCCCTTGGATGCCCCGGGGAAGGGCGCTGGGGGATGGGCTGCCCCTGGCCAGGTCTGAGGGACCGACCCAGCTCGGGGCTGTCGGGGGCAGAGAGAGAACCCCCCTCCGCCCTTTCCCTTCAGGTTCTTAGGGCTGGCCAAATCCTTCCCAAGACAGCTTGTCTGGAGAAAATCAGACCCAGCTGAAGAACATGTGTCCATGGGGGAAACCCGGGAAACTGAGTCTCCCCACACAATAGCAGAGATTCTCATCTTGCATCCTCTCCTGAGCTAATGACAAAGGTGGATGTCCCGGGTGGGCCTGTGGAATGGGAGAGGGGAGGAAGTCTATTGTCATGCAGAGGGACATGGAAAGACTTGTCTGAAGCTTATCCCCTGCACTGGGGTCAGGTCGGGAAGGGACGGCACAGAGGTGAGCAGGAACCAACCGGCCTCTCTGTGGTGGGGCTGGCCCCGGGGCAGGCGTGGGGGTGATGGCTGGAAGTGGGATGGCGCGTGAGTTGGCACCAGCCAGCGGTGGAGGCAGAGACTCAGAGGTCAGGGATCTCTCTCTCTGTCTCTGTCTCTCTCTCTCTCCCTCAGGGAGCTGAGGAGAGTAAGGTGGCGCCCCCTGCCCACCTCGCCTACCTCTCCATGGGCCCTTCTTTCTCTGGCCGCTCCGGGAGCCCTGCGGGCTTGGGTTCAAGCCCCCACACACCGCACAGGCCAAGGGCGCATGCGCGACCGCCGGGGCCTAGGGCTGCCCTCGGGGGGGGGGGGTCCTCAGTGAAGGCCCCGCCCTCCCTCCAGGCTCTGACCCAGCTGCAGCTCTTCCATCGCCGCCCTTCTGGACTCGGCTTCAGCTGTCTCCCTCCCCTCCCCCACTCCCACTCAGCTTGCAGGCCGCTTCCCTGCCTTGAAAGCATTGCTCTGGCCCTGAGGGCCACAGACCTACTGGGCTTCAAGCTCAAGGCTCTGCCTGGGCCTGCTGCTTCGGCCAGGGGCTCACTTTTTCCTGGAAAGAGAAGGCATGGCCTCACCCCACGCCTGCACTTTGCCACGGCAGGCAGCCCAGATGTAGGAAAGGCTCTGTGGAGTCAGAAGTGCCGAGACAGGCAGATGGCACCAGAGGGTTTGGGGGCCAGGGCGCAACTGGGCTAGCCCCTCCTCCCGGGAGTCGGGGAGGCCCGGCCTTCCTAGTGCCCAGGCCACGGCTCCGGGGAGAAACCCGCCATGGAGGGCACGCGGGAGGCCCTCTGCCTGAGGTGGCAGGTGTCACGCCAGGGCCACTGCAAGCCTGGCTCGGCTTGCCTGCTTTCTCCAAAGGAGGCTGGCCGACCAGCCGAACCTGGCACCTGGGCCAGGCCCCTTCCAAGGGGACGAGTTGCAGAGGATAGAGCCCTGGGGGCGGCTGCCAAGTCTCCTGGGGCGTGTGCTGGGCCCCCGTCAGAGGAGGAAGCAGCCTGGTAAACGGTGTGCCAGGCCTGAGATCTGGAGGCCTCCCACAGCCGGGTCCCTGTCCTGCCCAGGCCCCCCGAGGGAGGACGATGGTCGGGCAGTGGCGAGCGGGGTGGGGCTGGCGCCGAGCCTGCCCTTGGATGCCCCGGGGAAGGGCGCCGGGGGATGGGCTGCCCCTGGCCAGGTCTGAGGGACCGACCCAGCTCGGGGCTGTCGGGGGCAGAGAGAGAACCCCCCTCCGCCCTTTCCCTTCAGGTTCTTAGGGCTGGCCAAATCCTTCCCAAGACAGCTTGTCTGGAGAAAATCAGACCCAGCTGAAGAACATGTGTCCATGGGGGAAACCCGGGAAACTGAGTCTCCCCACACAATAGCAGAGATTCTCATCTTGCATCCTCTCCTGAGCTAATGACAAAGGTGGATGTCCCGGGTGGGCCTGTGGAATGGGAGAGGGGAGGAAGTCTATTGTCATGCAGAGGGACATGGAAAGACTTGTCTGAAGCTTATCCCCTGCACTGGGGTCAGGTCGGGAAGGGACGGCACAGAGGTGAGCAGGAAGCAACCGGCCTCTCTGTGGTGGGGCTGGCCCCGGGGCAGGCGTGGGGGTGATGGCTGGAAGTGGGATGGCGCGTGAGTTGGCACCAGCCAGCGGTGGAGGCAGAGACTCAGAGGTCAGGGATCTCTCTCTCTGTCTCTGTCTCTCTCTCTCTCCCTCAGGGAGCTGAGGAGAGTAAGGTGGCGCCCCCTGCCCACCTCGCCTACCTCTCCATGGGTCCTTCTTTCTCTGGCCGCTCCGGGAGCCCTGCGGGCTTGGGTTCAAGCCCCCACACACCGCACAGGCCAAGGGCGCATGCGCGACCGCCGGGGCCTAGGGCTGCCCTCGGGGGGGGGTCCTCAGTGAAGGCCCCGCCCTCCCTCCAGGCTCTGACCCAGCTGCAGCTCTTCCATCGCCGCCCTTCTGGACTCGGCTTCAGCTGTCTCCCTCCCCTCCCCCACTCCCACTCAGCTTGCAGGCCGCTTCCCTGCCTTGAAAGCATTGCTCTGGCCCTGAGGGCCACAGACCTACTGGGCTTCAAGCTCAAGGCTCTGCCTGGGCCTGCTGCTTCGGCCAGGGGCTCACTTTTTCCTGGAAAGAGAAGGCATGGCCTCACCCCACGCCTGCACTTTGCCACGGCAGGCAGCCCAGATGTAGGAAAGGCTCTGTGGAGTCAGAAGTGCCGAGACAGGCAGATGGCACCAGAGGGTTTGGGGGCCAGGGCGCAACTGGGCTAGCCCCTCCTCCCGGGAGTCGGGGAGGCCCGGCCTTCCTAGTGCCCAGGCCACGGCTCCGGGGAGAAACCCGCCATGGAGGGCACGCGGGAGGCCCTCTGCCTGAGGTGGCAGGTGTCACGCCAGGGCCACTGCAAGCCTGGCTCGGCTTGCCTGCTTTCTCCAAAGGAGGCTGGCCGACCAGCCGAACCTGGCACCTGGGCCAGGCCCCTTCCAAGGGGACGAGTTGCAGAGGATAGAGCCCTGGGGGCGGCTGCCAAGTCTCCTGGGGCGTGTGCTGGGCCCCCGTCAGAGGAGGAAGCAGCCTGGTAAACGGTGTGCCAGGCCTGAGATCTGGAGGCCTCCCACAGCCGGGTCCCTGTCCTGCCCAGGCCCCCCGAGGGAGGACGATGGTCGGGCAGTGGCGAGCGGGGTGGGGCTGGCGCCGAGCCTGCCCTTGGATGCCCCGGGGAAGGGCGCCGGGGGATGGGCTGCCCCTGGCCAGGTCTGAGGGACCGACCCAGCTCGGGGCTGTCGGGGGCAGAGAGAGAACCCCCCTCCGCCCTTTCCCTTCAGGTTCTTAGGGCTGGCCAAATCCTTCCCAAGACAGCTTGTCTGGAGAAAATCAGACCCAGCTGAAGAACATGTGTCCATGGGGGAAACCCGGGAAACTGAGTCCCCCCACAATAGCAGAGATTCTCATCTTGCATCCTCTCCTGAGCTAATGACAAAGGTGGATGTCCCGGGTGGGCCTGTGGAATGGGAGAGGGGAGGAAGTCTATTGTCATGCAGAGGGACATGGAAAGACTTGTCTGAAGCTTATCCCCTGCACTGGGGTCAGGTCGGGAAGGGACGGCACAGAGGTGAGCAGGAACCAACCGGCCTCTCTGTGGTGGGGCTGGCCCCGGGGCAGGCGTGGGGGTGATGGCTGGAAGTGGGATGGCGCGTGAGTTGGCACCAGCCAGCGGTGGAGGCAGAGACTCAGAGGTCAGGGATCTCTCTCTCTGTCTCTGTCTCTCTCTCTCTCCCTCAGGGAGCTGAGGAGAGTAAGGTGGCGCCCCCTGCCCACCTCGCCTACCTCTCCATGGGCCCTTCTTTCTCTGGCCGCTCCGGGAGCCCTGCGGGCTTGGGTTCAAGCCCCCACACACCGCACAGGCCAAGGGCGCATGCGCGACCTCCGGGGCCTAGGGCTGCCCTCGGGGGGGGGGGGTCCTCAGTGAAGGCCCCGCCCTCCCTCCAGGCTCTGACCCAGCTGCAGCTCTTCCATCGCCGCCCTTCTGGACTCGGCTTCAGCTGTCTCCCTCCCCTCCCCCACTCCCACTCAGCTTGCAGGCCACTTCCCTGCCTTGAAAGCATTGCTCAGGCCCTGAGGGCCACAGACCTACTGGGCTTCAAGCTCAAGGCTCTGCCTGGGCCTGCTGCTTCGGCCAGGGGCTCACTTTTTCCTGGAAAGAGAAGGCATGGCCTCACCCCACGCCTGCACTTTGCCACGGCAGGCAGCCCAGATGTAGGAAAGGCTCTGTGGAGTCAGAAGTGCCGAGACAGGCAGATGGCACCAGAGGGTTTGGGGGCCAGGGCGCAACTGGGCTAGCCCCTCCTCCCGGGAGTCGGGGAGGCCCGGCCTTCCTAGTGCCCAGGCCACGGCTCCGGGGAGAAACCCGCCATGGAGGGCACGCGGGAGGCCCTCTGCCTGAGGTGGCAGGTGTCACGCCAGGGCCACTGCAAGCCTGGCTCGGCTTGCCTGCTTTCTCCAAAGGAGGCAGGCCGCCCAGCCGAACCTGGCACCTGGGCCTGGCCCCTTCCAAGGGGACGAGTTCCAGAGGATAGAGCCCTGGGGGCGGCTGCCAAGTCTCCTGGGGCGTGTGCTGGGCCCCAGTCAGAGGAGGAAGCAGCCTGGTAAACGGTGTGCCAGGCCTGAGATCTGGAGGCCTCCCACAGCCGGGTCCCTGTCCCGCCCAGGCCCCCCGAGGGAGGACGATGGTCGGGCAGTGGCGAGCGGGGTGGGGCTGGCGCCGAGCCTGCCCTTGGATGCCCCGGGGAAGGGCGCCGGGGGATGGGCTGCCCCTGGCAAGGTCTGAGGGACCGACCCAGCTCGGGGCTGTCGGGGGCAGAGAGAGAACCCCCCTCCGCCCTTTCCCTTCAGGTTCTTAGGGCTGGCCAAATCCTTCCCAAGACAGCTTGTCTGGAGAAAATCAGACCCAGCTGAAGAACATGTGTCCATGGGGGAAACCCGGGAAACTGAGTCTCCCCACACAATAGCAGAGATTCTCATCTTGCATCCTCTCCTGAGCTAATGACAAAGGTGGATGTCCCGGGTGGGCCTGTGGAATGGGAGAGGGGAGGAAGTCTATTGTCATGCAGAGGGACATGGAAAGACTTGTCTGAAGCTTATCCCCTGCACTGGGGTCAGGTCGGGAAGGGACGGCACAGAGGTGAGCAGGAACCAACCGGCCTCTCTGTGGTGGGGCTGGCCCCGGGGCAGGCGTGGGGGTGATGGCTGGAAGTGGGATGGCGCGTGAGTTGGCACCAGCCAGCGGTGGAGGCAGAGACTCAGAGGTCAGGGATCTCTCTCTCTGTCTCTGTCTCTCTCTCTCTCCCTCAGGGAGCTGAGGAGAGTAAGGTGGCGCCCCCTGCCCACCTCGCCTACCTCTCCATGGGCCCTTCTTTCTCTGGCCGCTCCGGGAGCCCTGCGGGCTTGGGTTCAAGCCCCCACACACCGCACAGGCCAAGGGCGCATACGCGACCGCCTGGGCCTAGGGCTGGCCTCGGGGGGGGGGGGGTCCTCAGTGAAGGCCCCGCCCTCCCTCCAGGCTCTGACCCAGCTGCAGCTCTTCCATCGCCGCCCTTCTGGACTCGGCTTCAGCTGTCTCCCTCCCCTCCCCCACTCCCACTCAGCTTGCAGGCCGCTTCCCTGCCTTGAAAGCATTGCTCTGGCCCTGAGGGCCACAGACCTACTGGGCTTCAAGCTCAAGGCTCTGCCTGGGCCTGCTGCTTCGGCCAGGGGCTCACTTTTTCCTGGAAAGAGAAGGCATGGCCTCACCCCACGCCTGCACTTTGCCACGGCAGGCAGCCCAGATGTAGGAAAGGCTCTGTGGAGTCAGAAGTGCCGAGACAGGCAGATGGCACCAGAGGGTTTGGGGGCCAGGGCGCAACTGGGCTAGCCCCTCCTCCCGGGAGTCGGGGAGGCCCGGCCTTCCTAGTGCCCAGGCCACGGCTCCGGGGAGAAACCCGCCATGGAGGGCACGCGGGAGGCCCTCTGCCTGAGGTGGCAGGTGTCACGCCAGGGCCACTGCAAGCCTGGCTCGGCTTGCCTGCTTTCTCCAAAGGAGGCTGGCCGACCAGCCGAACCTGGCACCTGGGCCAGGCCCCTTCCAAGGGGACGAGTTGCAGAGGATAGAGCCCTGGGGGCGGCTGCCAAGTCTCCTGGGGCGTGTGCTGGGCCCCCGTCAGAGGAGGAAGCAGCCTGGTAAACGGTGTGCCAGGCCTGAGATCTGGAGGCCTCCCACAGCCGGGTCCCTGTCCTGCCCAGGCCCCCCGAGGGAGGACGATGGTCGGGCAGTGGCGAGCGGGGTGGGGCTGGCGCCGAGCCTGCCCTTGGATGCCCCGGGGAAGGGCGCCGGGGGATGGGCTGCCCCTGGCCAGGTCTGAGGGACCGACCCAGCTCGGGGCTGTCGGGGGCAGAGAGAGAACCCCCCTCCGCCCTTTCCCTTCAGGTTCTTAGGGCTGGCCAAATCCTTCCCAAGACAGCTTGTCTGGAGAAAATCAGACCCAGCTGAAGAACATGTGTCCATGGGGGAAACCCGGGAAACTGAGTCCCCCCACAATAGCAGAGATTCTCATCTTGCATCCTCTCCTGAGCTAATGACAAAGGTGGATGTCCCGGGTGGGCCTGTGGAATGGGAGAGGGGAGGAAGTCTATTGTCATGCAGAGGGACATGGAAAGACTTGTCTGAAGCTTATCCCCTGCACTGGGGTCAGGTCGGGAAGGGACGGCACAGAGGTGAGCAGGAACCAACCGGCCTCTCTGTGGTGGGGCTGGCCCCGGGGCAGGCGTGGGGGTGATGGCTCTAAGTGGGATGGCGCGTGAGTTGGCACCAGCCAGCGGTGGAGGCAGAGACTCAGAGGTCAGGGATCTCTCTCTCTGTCTCTGTCTCTCTCTCTCTCCCTCAGGGAGCTGAGGAGAGTAAGGTGGCGCCCCCTGCCCACCTCGCCTACCTCTCCATGGGCCCTTCTTTCTCTGGCCGCTCCGGGAGCCCTGCGGGCTTGGGTTCAAGCCCCCACACACCGCACAGGCCAAGGGCGCATGCGCGACCTCCGGGGCCTAGGGCTGCCCTCGGGGGGGGGGGGTCCTCAGTGAAGGCCCCGCCCTCCCTCCAGGCTCTGACCCAGCTGCAGCTCTTCCATCGCCGCCCTTCTGGACTCGGCTTCAGCTGTCTCCCTCCCCTCCCCCACTCCCACTCAGCTTGCAGGCCACTTCCCTGCCTTGAAAGCATTGCTCAGGCCCTGAGGGCCACAGACCTACTGGGCTTCAAGCTCAAGGCTCTGCCTGGGCCTGCTGCTTCGGCCAGGGGCTCACTTTTTCCTGGAAAGAGAAGGCATGGCCTCACCCCACGCCTGCACTTTGCCACGGCAGGCAGCCCAGATGTAGGAAAGGCTCTGTGGAGTCAGAAGTGCCGAGACAGGCAGATGGCACCAGAGGGTTTGGGGGCCAGGGCGCAACTGGGCTAGCCCCTCCTCCCGGGAGTCGGGGAGGCCCGGCCTTCCTAGTGCCCAGGCCACGGCTCCGGGGAGAAACCCGCCATGGAGGGCACGCGGGAGGCCCTCTGCCTGAGGTGGCAGGTGTCACGCCAGGGCCACTGCAAGCCTGGCTCGGCTTGCCTGCTTTCTCCAAAGGAGGCAGGCCGCCCAGCCGAACCTGGCACCTGGGCCTGGCCCCTTCCAAGGGGACGAGTTCCAGAGGATAGAGCCCTGGGGGCGGCTGCCAAGTCTCCTGGGGCGTGTGCTGGGCCCCAGTCAGAGGAGGAAGCAGCCTGGTAAACGGTGTGCCAGGCCTGAGATCTGGAGGCCTCCCACAGCCGGGTCCCTGTCCCGCCCAGGCCCCCCGAGGGAGGACGATGGTCGGGCAGTGGCGAGCGGGGTGGGGCTGGCGCCGAGCCTGCCCTTGGATGCCCCGGGGAAGGGCGCCGGGGGATGGGCTGCCCCTGGCAAGGTCTGAGGGACCGACCCAGCTCGGGGCTGTCGGGGGCAGAGAGAGAACCCCCCTCCGCCCTTTCCCTTCAGGTTCTTAGGGCTGGCCAAATCCTTCCCAAGACAGCTTGTCTGGAGAAAATCAGACCCAGCTGAAGAACATGTGTCCATGGGGGAAACCCGGGAAACTGAGTCTCCCCACACAATAGCAGAGATTCTCATCTTGCATCCTCTCCTGAGCTAATGACAAAGGTGGATGTCCCGGGTGGGCCTGTGGAATGGGAGAGGGGAGGAAGTCTATTGTCATGCAGAGGGACATGGAAAGACTTGTCTGAAGCTTATCCCCTGCACTGGGGTCAGGTCGGGAAGGGACGGCACAGAGGTGAGCAGGAACCAACCGGCCTCTCTGTGGTGGGGCTGGCCCCGGGGCAGGCGTGGGGGTGATGGCTGGAAGTGGGATGGCGCGTGAGTTGGCACCAGCCAGCGGTGGAGGCAGAGACTCAGAGGTCAGGGATCTCTCTCTCTGTCTCTGTCTCTCTCTCTCTCCCTCAGGGAGCTGAGGAGAGTAAGGTGGCGCCCCCTGCCCACCTCGCCTACCTCTCCATGGGCCCTTCTTTCTCTGGCCGCTCCGGGAGCCCTGCGGGCTTGGGTTCAAGCCCCCACACACCGCACAGGCCAAGGGCGCATGCGCGACCTCCGGGGCTTAGGGCTGCCCTCGGGGGGGGGGTCCTCAGTGAAGGCCCCGCCCTCCCTCCAGGCTCTGACCCAGCTGCAGCTCTTCCATCGCCGCCCTTCTGGACTCGGCTTCAGCTGTCTCCCTCCCCTCCCCCACTCCCACTCAGCTTGCAGGCCGCTTCCCTGCCTTGAAAGCATTGCTCAGGCCCTGAGGGCCACAGACCTACTGGGCTTCAAGCTCAAGGCTCTGCCTGGGCCTGCTGCTTCGGCCAGGGGCTCACTTTTTCCTGGAAAGAGAAGGCATGGCCTCACCCCACGCCTGCACTTTGCCACGGCAGGCAGCCCAGATGTAGGAAAGGCTCTGTGGAGTCAGAAGTGCCGAGACAGGCAGATGGCACCAGAGGGTTTGGGGGCCAGGGCGCAACTGGGCTAGCCCCTCCTCCCGGGAGTCGGGGAGGCCCGGCCTTCCTAGTGCCCAGGCCACGGCTCCGGGGAGAAACCCGCCATGGAGGGCACGCGGGAGGCCCTCTGCCTGAGGTGGCAGGTGTCACGCCAGGGCCACTGCAAGCCTGGCTCGGCTTGCCTGCTTTCTCCAAAGGAGGCTGGCCGACCAGCCGAACCTGGCACCTGGGCCAGGCCCCTTCCAAGGGGACGAGTTGCAGAGGATAGAGCCCTGGGGGCGGCTGCCAAGTCTCCTGGGGCGTGTGCTGGGCCCCCGTCAGAGGAGGAAGCAGCCTGGTAAACGGTGTGCCAGGCCTGAGATCTGGAGGCCTCCCACAGCCGGGTCCCTGTGCTGCCCAGGCCCCCCGAGGGAGGACGATGGTCGGGCAGTGGCGAGCGGGGTGGGGCTGGCGCCGAGCCTGCCCTTGGATGCCCCGGGGAAGGGCGCCGGGGGATGGGCTGCCCCTGGCCAGGTCTGAGGTACCGACCCAGCTCGGGGCTGTCGGGGGCAGAGAGAGAACCCCCCTCCGCCCTTTCCCTTCAGGTTCTTAGGGCTGGCCAAATCCTTCCCAAGACAGCTTGTCTGGAGAAAATCAGACCCAGCTGAAGAACATGTGTCCATGGGGGAAACCCGGGAAACTGAGTCCCCCCACAATAGCAGAGATTCTCATCTTGCATCCTCTCCTGAGCTAATGACAAAGGTGGATGTCCCGGGTGGGCCTGTGGAATGGGAGAGGGGAGGAAGTCTATTGTCATGCAGAGGGACATGGAAAGACTTGTCTGAAGCTTATCCCCTGCACTGGGGTCAGGTCGGGAAGGGACGGCACAGAGGTGAGCAGGAACCAACCGGCCTCTCTGTGGTGGGGCTGGCCCCGGGGCAGGCGTGGGGGTGATGGCTGGAAGTGGGATGGCGCGTGAGTTGGCACCAGCCAGCGGTGGAGGCAGAGACTCAGAGGTCAGGGATCTCTCTCTCTGTCTCTGTCTCTCTCTCTCTCCCTCAGGGAGCTGAGGAGAGTAAGGTGGCGCCCCCTGCCCACCTCGCCTACCTCTCCATGGGCCCTTCTTTCTCTGGCCGCTCCGGGAGCCCTGCGGGCTTGGGTTCAAGCCCCCACACACCGCACAGGCCAAGGGCGCATGCGCGACCTCCGGGGCCTAGGGCTGCCCTCGGGGGGGGGGGTCCTCAGTGAAGGCCCCGCCCTCCCTCCAGGCTCTGACCTAGCTGCAGCTCTTCCATCGCCGCCCTTCTGGACTCGGCTTCAGCTGTCTCCCTCCCCTCCCCCACTCCCACTCAGCTTGCAGGCCGCTTCCCTGCCTTGAAAGCATTGCTCTGGCCCTGAGGGCCACAGACCTACTGGGCTTCAAGCTCAAGGCTCTGCCTGGGCCTGCTGCTTCGGCCAGGGGCTCACTTTTTCCTGGAAAGAGAAGGCATGGCCTCACCCCACGCCTGCACTTTGCCACGGCAGGCAGCCCAGATGTAGGAAAGGCTCTGTGGAGTCAGAAGTGCCGAGACAGGCAGATGGCACCAGAGGGTTTGGGGGCCAGGGCGCAACTGGGCTAGCCCCTCCTCCCGGGAGTCGGGGAGGCCCGGCCTTCCTAGTGCCCAGGCCACGGCTCCGGGGAGAAACCCGCCATGGAGGGCATGCGGGAGGCCCTCTGCCTGAGGTGGCAGGTGTCACGCCAGGGCCACTGCAAGCCTGGCTCGGCTTGCCTGCTTTCTCCAAAGGAGGCAGGCCGACCAGCCGAACCTGGCACCTGGGCCTGGCCCCTTCCAAGGGGACGAGTTCCAGAGGATAGAGCCCTGGGGGCGGCTGCCAAGTCTCCTGGGGCGTGTGCTGGGCCCCCGTCAGAGGAGGAAGCAGCCTGGTAAACGGTGTGCCAGGCCTGAGATCTGGAGGCCTCCCACAGCCGGGTCCCTGTCCTGCCCAGGCCCCCCGAGGGAGGGAGGACGATGGTCGGGCAGTGGCGAGCGGGGTGGGGCTGGCGCCGAGCCTGCCCTTGGATGCCCCGGGGAAGGGCGCCGGGGGATGGGCTGCCCCTGGCCAGGTCTGAGGGACCGACCCAGCTCGGGGCTGTCGGGGGCAGAGAGAGAACCCCCCTCCGCCCTTTCCCTTCAGGTTCTTAGGGCTGGCCAAATCCTTCCCAAGACAGCTTGTCTGGAGAAAATCAGACCCAGCTGAAGAACATGTGTCCATGGGGGAAACCCGGGAAACTGAGTCCCCCCACAATAGCAGAGATTCTCATCTTGCATCCTCTCCTGAGCTAATGACAAAGGTGGATGTCCCGGGTGGGCCTGTGGAATGGGAGAGGGGAGGAAGTCTATTGTCATGCAGAGGGACATGGAAAGACTTGTCTGAAGCTTATCCCCTGCACTGGGGTCAGGTCGGGAAGGGACGGCACAGAGGTGAGCAGGAACCAACCGGCCTCTCTGTGGTGGGGCTGGCCCCGGGGCAGGCGTGGGGGTGATGGCTGGAAGTGGGATGGCGCGTGAGTTGGCACCAGCCAGCGGTGGAGGCAGAGACTCAGAGGTCCGGGATCTCTCTCTCTGTCTCTGTCTCTCTCTCTCTCCCTCAGGGAGCTGAGGAGAGTAAGGTGGCGCCCCCTGCCCACCTCGCCTACCTCTCCATGGGCCCTTCTTTCTCTGGCCGCTCCGGGTGCCCTGCGGGCTTGGGTTCAAGCCCCCACACACTGCACAGGCCAAGGGCGCATGCGCGACCTCCGGGGCTTAGGGCTGCCCTCGGGGGGGGGGGGGTCCTCAGTGAAGGCCCCGCCCTCCCTCCAGGCTCTGACCTAGCTGCAGCTCTTCCATCGCCGCCCTTCTGGACTCGGCTTCAGCTGTCTCCCTCCCCTCCCCCACTCCCACTCAGCTTGCAGGCCGCTTCCCTGCCTTGAAAGCATTGCTCAGGCCCTGAGGGCCACAGACCTACTGGTCTTCAAGCTCAAGGCTCTGCCTGGGCCTGCTGCTTCGGCCAGGGGCTCACTTTTTCCTGGAAAGAGAAGGCATGGCCTCACCCCACGCCTGCACTTTGCCACGGCAGGCAGCCCAGATGTAGGAAAGGCTCTGTGGAGTCAGAAGTGCCGAGACAGGCAGATGGCACCAGAGGGTTTGGGGGCCAGGGCGCAACTGGGCTAGCCCCTCCTCCCGGGAGTCGAGGAGGCCCGGCCTTCCTAGTGCCCAGGCCACGGCTCCGGGGAGAAACCCGCCATGGAGGGCACGCGGGAGGCCCTCTGCCTGAGGTGGCAGGTGTCACGCCAGGGCCACTGCAAGCCTGGCTCGGCTTGCCTGCTTTCTCCAAAGGAGGCAGGCCGACCAGCCGAACCTGGCACCTGGGCCTGGCCCCTTCCAAGGGGACGAGTTCCAGAGGATAGAGCCCTGGGGGCGGCTGCCAAGTCTCCTGGGGCGTGTGCTGGGCCCCCGTCAGAGGAGGAAGCAGCCTGGTAAACGGTGTGCCAGGCCTGAGATCTGGAGGCCTCCCACAGCCGGGTCCCTGTCCCGCCCAGGCCCCCAGAGGGAGGACGATGGTCGGGCAGTGGCGAGCGGGGTGGGGCTGGCGCCGAGCCTGCCCTTGGATGCCCCGGGGAAGGGCGCCGGGGGATGGGCTGCCCCTGGCCAGGTCTGAGGGACCGACCCAGCTCGGGGCTGTCGGGGGCAGAGAGAGAACCCCCCTCCGCCCTTTCCCTTCAGGTTCTTAGGGCTGGCCAAATCCTTCCCAAGACAGCTTGTCTGGAGAAAATCAGACCCAGCTGAAGAACATGTGTCCATGGGGGAAACCCGGGAAACTGAGTCTCCCCACACAATAGCAGAGATTCTCATCTTGCATCCTCTCCTGAGCTAATGACAAAGGTGGATGTCCCGGGTGGGCCTGTGGAATGGGAGAGGGGAGGAAGTCTATTGTCATGCAGAGGGACATGGAAAGACTTGTCTGAAGCTTATCCCCTGCACTGGGGTCAGGTCAGGAAGGGACGGCACAGAGGTGAGCAGGAACCAACCGGCCTCTCTGTGGTGGGGCTGGCCCCAGGGCAGGCGTGGGGGTGATGGCTGGAAGTGGGATGGCGCGTGAGTTGGCACCAGCCAGCGGTGGAGGCAGAGACTCAGAGGTCAGGGATCTCTCTCTCTGTCTCTGTCTCTCTCTCTCTCCCTCAGGGAGCTGAGGAGAGTAAGGTGGCGCCCCCTGCCCACCTCGCCTACCTCTCCATGGGCCCTTCTTTCTCTGGCCGCTCCGGGAGCCCTGCGGGCTTGGGTTCAAGCCCCCACACACCGCACAGGCCAAGGGCGCATGCGCGACCGCCTGGGCCTAGGGCTGGCCTCGGGGGGGGGTCCTCAGTGAAGGCCCCGCCCTCCCTCCAGGCTCTGACCCAGCTGCAGCTCTTCCATCGCCGCCCTTCTGGACTCGGCTTCAGCTGTCTCCCTCCCCTCCCCCACTCCCACTCAGCTTGCAGGCCGCTTCCCTGCCTTGAAAGCATTGCTCAGGCCCTGAGGGCCACAGACCTACTGGGCTTCAAGCTCAAGGCTCTGCCTGGGCCTGCTGCTTCGGCCAGGGGCTCACTTTTTCCTGGAAAGAGAAGGCATGGCCTCACCCCACGCCTGCACTTTGCCACGGCAGGCAGCCCAGATGTAGGAAAGGCTCTGTGGAGTCAGAAGTGCCGAGACAGGCAGATGGCACCAGAGGGTTTGGGGGCCAGGGCGCAACTGGGCTAGCCCCTCCTCCCGGGAGTCGGGGAGGCCCGGCCTTCCTAGTGCCCAGGCCACGGCTCCGGGGAGAAACCCGCCATGGAGGGCACGCGGGAGGCCCTCTGCCTGAGGTGGCAGGTGTCACGCCAGGGCCACTGCAAGCCTGGCTCGGCTTGCCTGCTTTCTCCAAAGGAGGCTGGCCGACCAGCCGAACCTGGCACCTGGGCCAGGCCCCTTCCAAGGGGACGAGTTGCAGAGGATAGAGCCCTGGGGGCGGCTGCCAAGTCTCCTGGGGCCTGTGCTGGGCCCCCGTCAGAGGAGGAAGCAGCCTGGTAAACGGTGTGCCAGGCCTGAGATCTGGAGGCCTCCCACAGCCGGGTCCCTGTGCTGCCCAGGCCCCCCGAGGGAGGACGATGGTCGGGCAGTGGCGAGCGGGGTGGGGCTGGCGCCGAGCCTGCCCTTGGATGCCCCGGGGAAGGGCGCCGGGGGATGGGCTGCCCCTGGCCAGGTCTGAGGGACCGACCCAGCTCGGGGCTGTCGGGGGCAGAGAGAGAACCCCCCTCCGCCCTTTCCCTTCAGGTTCTTAGGGCTGGCCAAATCCTTCCCAAGACAGCTTGTCTGGAGAAAATCAGACCCAGCTGAAGAACATGTGTCCATGGGGGAAACCCGGGAAACTGAGTCCCCCCACAATAGCAGAGATTCTCATCTTGCATCCTCTCCTGAGCTAATGACAAAGGTGGATGTCCCGGGTGGGCCTGTGGAATGGGAGAGGGGAGGAAGTCTATTGTCATGCAGAGGGACATGGAAAGACTTGTCTGAAGCTTATCCCCTGCACTGGGGTCAGGTCGGGAAGGGACGGCACAGAGGTGAGCAGGAACCAACCGGCCTCTCTGTGGTGGGGCTGGCCCCGGGGCAGGCGTGGGGGTGATGGCTGGAAGTGGGATGGCGCGTGAGTTGGCACCAGCCAGCGGTGGAGGCAGAGACTCAGAGGTCAGGGATCTCTCTCTCTGTCTCTGTCTCTCTCTCTCTCCCTCAGGGAGCTGAGGAGAGCAAGGTGGCGCCCCCTGCCCACCTCGCCTACCTCTCCATGGGCCCTTCTTTCTCTGGCCGCTCCGGGAGCCCTGCGGGCTTGGGTTCAAGCCCCCACACACCGCACAGGCCAAGGGCGCATGCGCGACCTCCGGGGCCTAGGGCTGCCCTCGGGGGGGGGGGGGTCCTCAGTGAAGGCCCCGCCCTCCCTCCAGGCTCTGACCTAGCTGCAGCTCTTCCATCGCCGCCCTTCTGGACTTGGCTTCAGCTGTCTCCCTCCCCTCCCCCACCCCCACTCAGCTTGCAGGCCGCTTCCCTGCCTTGAAAGCATTGCTCTGGCCCTGAGGGCCACAGACCTACTGGGCTTCAAGCTCAAGGCTCTGCCTGGGCCTGCTGCTTCGGCCAGGGGCTCACTTTTTCCTGGAAAGAGAAGGCATGGCCTCACCCCACGCCTGCACTTTGCCACGGCAGGCAGCCCAGATGTAGGAAAGGCTCTGTGGAGTCAGAAGTGCCGAGACAGGCAGATGGCACCAGAGGGTTTGGGGGCCAGGGCGCAACTGGGCTAGCCCCTCCTCCCGGGAGTCGGGGAGGCCCGGCCTTCCTAGTGCCCAGGCCACGGCTCCGGGGAGAAACCCGCCATGGAGGGCACGCGGGAGGCCCTCTGCCTGAGGTGGCAGGTGTCACGCCAGGGCCACTGCAAGCCTGGCTCGGCTTGCCTGCTTTCTCCAAAGGAGGCAGGCCGACCAGCCGAACCTGGCACCTGGGCCTGGCCCCTTCCAAGGGGACGAGTTCCAGAGGATAGAGCCCTGGGGGCGGCTGCCAAGTCTCCTGGGGCGTGTGCTGGGCCCCCGTCAGAGGAGGAAGCAGCCTGGTAAACGGTGTGCCAGGCCTGAGATCTGGAGGCCTCCCACAGCCGGGTCCCTGTCCTGCCCAGGCCCCCCGAGGGAGGACGATGGTCGGGCAGTGGCGAGCGGGGTGGGGCTGGCGCCGAGCCTGCCCTTGGATGCCCCGGGGAAGGGCGCCGGGGGATGGGCTGCCCCTGGCCAGGTCTGAGGGACCGACCCAGCTCGGGGCTGTCGGGGGCATAGAGAGAACCCCCCTCCGCCCTTTCCCTTCAGCTTCTTAGGGCTGGCCAAATCCTTCCCAAGACAGCTTGTCTGGAGAAAATCAGACCCAGCTGAAGAACATGTGTCCATGGGGGAAACCCGGGAAACTGAGTCTCCCCACACAATAGCAGAGATTCTCATCTTGCATCCTCTCCTGAGCTAATGACAAAGGTGGATGTCCCCGGTGGGCCTGTGGAATGGGAGAGGGGAGGAAGTCTATTGTCATGCAGAGGGACATGGAAAGACTTGTCTGAAGCTTATCCCCTGCACTGGGGTCAGGTCGGGAAGGGACGGCACAGAGGTGAGCAGGAACCAACCGGCCTCTCTGTGGTGGGGCTGGCCCCGGGGCAGGCGTGGGGGTGATGGCTGGAAGTGGGATGGCGCGTGAGTTGGCACCAGCCAGCGGTGGAGGCAGAGACTCAGAGGTCAGGGATCTCTGTCTCTGTCTCTGTCTCTCTCTCTCTCCCTCAGCGAGCTGAGGAGAGTAAGGTGGCGCCCCCTGCCCACCTCGCCTACCTCTCCATGGGCCCTTCTTTCTCTGGCCGCTCCGGGAGCCCTGCGGGCTTGGGTTCAAGCCCCCACACACCGCACAGGCCAAGGGCGCATGCGCGACCGCCGGGGCCTAGGGCTGGCCTCGGGGGGGGGGGTCCTCAGTGAAGGCCCCGCCCTCCCTCCATGCTCTGACCCAGCTGCAGCTCTTCCATCGCCGCCCTTCTGGACTCGGCTTCAGCTGTCTCCCTCCCCTCCCCCACTCCCACTCAGCTTGCAGGCCGCTTCCCTGCCTTGAAAGCATTGCTCTGGCCCTGAGGGCCACAGACCTACTGGGCTTCAAGCTCAAGGCTCTGCCTGGGCCTGCTGCTTCTGACAGGGTCTCATTTTTTCCCGGAAAGACAAAGCCATGGCCTCACCCCACGCCTGCACTTTGCCACGGCAGGCAGCCCAGATGTAGGAAAGGCTCTGTGGAGTCAGAAGTGCCGAGACAGGCAGATGGCACCAGAGGGTTTGGGGGCCAGGGCGCAACTGGGCTAGCCCCTCCTCCCGGGAGTCGGGGAGGCCCGGCCTTCCTAGTGCCCAGGCCACGGCTCCGGGGAGAAACCCGCCATGGAGGGCACGCGGGAGGCCCTCTGCCTGAGGTGGCAGGTGTCACGCCAGGGCCACTGCAAGCCTGGCTCGGCTTGCCTGCTTTCTCCAAAGGAGGCTGGCCGACCAGCCGAACCTGGCACCTGGGCCAGGCCCCTTCCAAGGGGACAAGTTGCAGAGGATAGAGCCCTGGGGCCGGCTGCCAAGTCACCTGGGGCGTGTGCTGGGCCCCCGTCAGAGGAGGAAGCAGCCTGGTAAACGGTGTGCCAGGCCTGAGATCTGGAGGCCTCCCACAGCCGGGTCCCTGTCCTGCCCAGGCCCCCCGAGGGAGGACGATGGTCGGGCAGTGGCGAGCGGGGTGGGGCTGGCGCCGAGCCTGCCCTTGGATGCCCCGGGGAAGGGCGCCGGGGGATGGGCTGCCCCTGGCCAGGTCTGAGGGACCGACCCAGCTCGGGGCTGTCGGGGGCAGAGAGAGAACCCCCCTCCGCCCTTTCCCTTCAGGTTCTTAGGGCTGGCCAAATCCTTCCCAAGACAGCTTGTCTGGAGAAAATCAGACCCAGCTGAAGAACATGTGTCCATGGGGGAAACCCGGGAAACTGAGTCCCCCCACAATAGCAGAGATTCTCATCTTGCATCCTCTCCTGAGCTAATGACAAAGGTGGATGTCCCGGGTGGGCCTGTGGAATGGGAGAGGGGAGGAAGTCTATTGTCATGCAGAGGGACATGGAAAGACTTGTCTGAAGCTTATCCCCTGCACTGGGGTCAGGTCAGGAAGGGACGGCACAGAGGTGAGCAGGAACCAACCGGCCTCTCTGTGGTGGGGCTGGCCCCGGGGCAGGCGTGGGGGTGATGGCTGGAAGTGGGATGGCGCGTGAGTTGGCACCAGCCAGCGGTGGAGGCAGAGACTCAGAGGTCAGGGATCTCTGTCTCTGTCTCTGTCTCTCTCTCTCTCCCTCAGCGAGCTGAGGAGAGTAAGGTGGCGCCCCCTGCCCACCTCGCCTACCTCTCCATGGGCCCTTCTTTCTCTGGCCGCTCCGGGAGCCCTGCGGGCTTGGGTTCAAGCCCCCACACACCGCACAGGCCAAGGGCGCATGCGCGACCTCCGGGGCCTAGGGCTGCCCTCGGGGGGGGGGGGGTCCTCAGTGAAGGCCCCGCCCTCCCTCCAGGCTCTGACCTAGCTGCAGCTCTTCCATCGCCGCCCTTCTGGACTGGGCTTCAGCTGTCTCCCTCCCCTCCCCCACTCCCACTCAGCTTGCAGGCCGCTTCCCTGCCTTGAAAGCATTGCTCTGGCCCTGAGGGCCACAGACCTACTGGGCTTCAAGCTCAAGGCTCTGCCTGGGCCTGCTGCTTCGGCCAGGGGCTCACTTTTTCCTGGAAAGAGAAGGCATGGCCTCACCCCACGCCTGCACTTTGCCACGGCAGGCAGCCCAGATGTAGGAAAGGCTCTGTGGAGTCAGAAGTGCCGAGACAGGCAGATGGCACCAGAGGGTTTGGGGGCCAGGGCGCAACTGGGCTAGCCCCTCCTCCCGGGAGTCGGGGAGGCCCGGCCTTCCTAGTGCCCAGGCCACGGCTCCGGGGAGAAACCCGCCATGGAGGGCACGCGGGAGGCCCTCTGCCTGAGGTGGCAGGTGTCACGCCAGGGCCACTGCAAGCCTGGCTCGGCTTGCCTGCTTTCTCCAAAGGAGGCAGGCCGACCAGCCGAACCTGGCACCTGGGCCTGGCCCCTTCCAAGGGGACGAGTTCCAGAGGATAGAGCCCTGGGGGCGGCTGCCAAGTCTCCTGGGGCGTGTGCTGGGCCCCCGTCAGAGGAGGAAGCAGCCTGGTAAACGGTGTGCCAGGCCTGAGATCTGGAGGCCTCCCACAGCCGGGTCCCTGTCCTGCCCAGGCCCCCCGAGGGAGGACGATGGTCGGGCAGTGGCGAGCGGGGTGGGGCTGGCGCCGAGCCTGCCCTTGGATGCCCCGGGGAAGGGCGCCGGGGGATGGGCTGCCCCTGGCCAGGTCTGAGGGACCGACCCAGCTCGGGGCTGTCGGGGGCAGAGAGAGAACCCCCCTCCGCCCTTTCCCTTCAGGTTCTTAGGGCTGGCCAAATCCTTCCCAAGACAGCTTGTCTGGAGAAAATCAGACCCAGCTGAAGAACATGTGTCCATGGGGGAAACCCGGGAAACTGAGTCCCCCCACAATAGCAGAGATTCTCATCTTGCATCCTCTCCTGAGCTAATGACAAAGGTGGATGTCCCGGGTGGGCCTGTGGAATGGGAGAGGGGAGGAAGTCTATTGTCATGCAGAGGGACATGGAAAGACTTGTCTGAAGCTTATCCCCTGCACTGGGGTCAGGTCGGGAAGGGACGGCACAGAGGTGAGCAGGAACCAACCGGCCTCTCTGTGGTGGGACTGGCCCCGGGGCAGGCGTGGGGGTGATGGCTGGAAGTGGGATGGCGCGTGAGTTGGCACCAGCCAGCGGTGGAGGCAGAGACTCAGAGGTCAGGGATCTCTCTCTCTGTCTCTGTCTCTCTCTCTCTCCCTCAGGGAGCTGAGGAGAGTAAGGTGGCGCCCCCTGCCCACCTCGCCTACCTCTCCATGGGCCCTTCTTTCTCTGGCCGCTCCGGGAGCCCTGCGGGCTTGGGTTCAAGCCCCCACACACCGCACAGGCCAAGGGCGCATGCGCGACCGCCTGGGCCTAGGGCTGGCCTGGGGGGGGGGGTCCTCAGTGAAGGCCCCGCCCTCCCTCCAGGCTCTGACCCAGCTGCAGCTCTTCCATCGCCGCCCTTCTGGACTCGGCTTCAGCTGTCTCCCTCCCCTCCCCCACTCCCACTCAGCTTGCAGGCCGCTTCCCTGCCTTGAAAGCATTGCTCTGGCCCTGAGGGCCACAGACCTACTGGGCTTCAAGCTCAAGGCTCTGCCTGGGCCTGCTGCTTCGGCCAGGGGCTCACTTTTTCCTGGAAAGAGAAGGCATGGCCTCACCCCACGCCTGCACTTTGCCACGGCAGGCAGCCCAGATGTAGGAAAGGCTCTGTGGAGTCAGAAGTGCCGAGACAGGCAGATGGCACCAGAGGGTTTGGGGGCCAGGGCGCAACTGGGCTAGCCCCTCCTCCCGGGAGTCGGGGAGGCCCGGCCTTCCTAGTGCCCAGGCCACGGCTCCGGGGAGAAACCCGCCATGGAGGGCACGCGGGAGGCCCTCTGCCTGAGGTGGCAGGTGTCACGCCAGGGCCACTGCAAGCCTGGCTCGGCTTGCCTGCTTTCTCCAAAGGAGGCTGGCCGACCAGCCGAACCTGGCACCTGGGCCAGGCCCCTTCCAAGGGGACGAGTTGCAGAGGATAGAGCCCTGGGGGCGGCTGCCAAGTCTCCTGGGGCGTGTGCTGGGCCCCCCGTCAGAGGAGGAAGCAGCCTGGTAAACGGTGTGCCAGGCCTGAGATCTGGAGGCCTCCCACAGCCGGGTCCCTGTCCTGCCCAGGCCCCCCGAGGGAGGACGATGGTCGGGCAGTGGCGAGCGGGGTGGGGCTGGCGCCGAGCCTGCCCTTGGATGCCCCGGGGAAGGGCGCCGGGGGATGGGCTGCCCCTGGCCAGGTCTGAGGGACCGACCCAGCTCGGGGCTGTCGGGGGCATAGAGAGAACCCCCCTCCGCCCTTTCCCTTCAGCTTCTTAGGGCTGGCCAAATCCTTCCCAAGACAGCTTGTCTGGAGAAAATCAGACCCAGCTGAAGAACATGTGTCCATGGGGGAAACCCGGGAAACTGAGTCTCCCCACACAATAGCAGAGATTCTCATCTTGCATCCTCTCCTGAGCTAATGACAAAGGTGGATGTCCCGGGTGGGCCTGTGGAATGGGAGAGGGGAGGAAGTCTATTGTCATGCAGAGGGACATGGAAAGACTTGTCTGAAGCTTATCCCCTGCACTGGGGTCAGGTCGGGAAGGGACGGCACAGAGGTGAGCAGGAACCAACCGGCCTCTCTGTGGTGGGGCTGGCCCCGGGGCAGGCGTGGGGGTGATGGCTGGAAGTGGGATGGCGCGTGAGTTGGCACCAGCCAGCGGTGGAGGCAGAGACTCAGAGGTCAGGGATCTCTCTCTCTGTCTCTGTCTCTCTCTCTCTCCCTCAGGGAGCTGAGGAGAGTAAGGTGGCGCCCCCTGCCCACCTCGCCTACCTCTCCATGGGCCCTTCTTTCTCTGGCCGCTCCGGGAGCCCTGCGGGCTTGGGTTCAAGCCCCCACACACCGCACAGGCCAAGGGCGCATGCGCGACCTCCGGGGCCTAGGGCTGCCCTCGGGGGGGGGGGTCCTCAGTGAAGGCCCCGCCCTCCCTCCAGGCTCTGACCTAGCTGCAGCTCTTCCATCGCCGCCCTTCTGGACTGGGCTTCAGCTGTCTCCCTCCCCTCCCCCACTCCCACTCAGCTTGCAGGCCGCTTCCCTGCCTTGAAAGCATTGCTCTGGCCCTGAGGGCCACAGACCTACTGGGCTTCAAGCTCAAGGCTCTGCCTGGGCCTGCTGCTTCGGCCAGGGGCTCACTTTTTCCTGGAAAGAGAAGGCATGGCCTCACCCCACGCCTGCACTTTGCCACGGCAGGCAGCCCAGATGTAGGAAAGGCTCTGTGGAGTCAGAAGTGCCGAGACAGGCAGATGGCACCAGAGGGTTTGGGGGCCAGGGCGCAACTGGGCTAGCCCCTCCTCCCGGGAGTCGGGGAGGCCCGGCCTTCCTAGTGCCCAGGCCACGGCTCCGGGGAGAAACCCGCCATGGAGGGCACGCGGGAGGCCCTCTGCCTGAGGTGGCAGGTGTCACGCCAGGGCCACTGCAAGCCTGGCTCGGCTTGCCTGCTTTCTCCAAAGGAGGCAGGCCGACCAGCCGAACCTGGCACCTGGGCCTGGCCCCTTCCAAGGGGACGAGTTCCAGAGGATAGAGCCCTGGGGGCGGCTGCCAAGTCTCCTGGGGCGTGTGCTGGGCCCCCGTCAGAGGAGGAAGCAGCCTGGTAAACGGTGTGCCAGGCCTGAGATCTGGAGGCCTCCCACAGCCGGGTCCCTGTCCTGCCCAGGCCCCCCGAGGGAGGACGATGGTCGGGCAGTGGCGAGCGGGGTGGGGCTGGCGCCGAGCCTGCCCTTGGATGCCCCGGGGAAGGGCGCCGGGGGATGGGCTGCCCCTGGCCAGGTCTGAGGGACCGACCCAGCTCGGGGCTGTCGGGGGCAGAGAGAGAACCCCCCTCCGCCCTTTCCCTTCAGGTTCTTAGGGCTGGCCAAATCCTTCCCAAGACAGCTTGTCTGGAGAAAATCAGACCCAGCTGAAGAACATGTGTCCATGGGGGAAACCCGGGAAACTGAGTCTCCCCACACAATAGCAGAGATTCTCATCTTGCATCCTCTCCTGAGCTAATGACAAAGGTGGATGTCCCGGGTGGGCCTGTGGAATGGGAGAGGGGAGGAAGTCTATTGTCATGCAGAGGGACATGGAAAGACTTGTCTGAAGCTTATCCCCTGCACTGGGGTCAGGTCGGGAAGGGACGGCACAGAGGTGAGCAGGAACCAACCGGCCTCTCTGTGGTGGGGCTGGCCCCGGGGCAGGCGTGGGGGTGATGGCTGGAAGTGGGATGGCGCGTGAGTTGGCACCAGCCAGCGGTGGAGGCAGAGACTCAGAGGTCAGGGATCTCTCTCTCTGTCTCTGTCTCTCTCTCTCTCCCTCAGGGAGCTGAGGAGAGTAAGGTGGCGCCCCCTGCCCACCTCGCCTACCTCTCCATGGGCCCTTCTTTCTCTGGCCGCTCCGGGAGCCCTGCGGGCTTGGGTTCAAGCCCCCACACACCGCACAGGCCAAGGGCGCATGCGCGACCGCCGGGGCCTAGGGCTGCCCTCGGGGGGGGGTCCTCAGTGAAGGCCCCGCCCTCCCTCCAGGCTCTGACCCAGCTGCAGCTCTTCCATCGCCGCCCTTCTGGACTCGGCTTCAGCTGTCTCCCTCCCCTCCCCCACTCCCACTCAGCTTGCAGGCCGCTTCCCTGCCTTGAAAGCATTGCTCTGGCCCTGAGGGCCACAGACCTACTGGGCTTCAAGCTCAAGGCTCTGCCTGGGCCTGCTGCTTCGGCCAGGGGCTCACTTTTTCCTGGAAAGAGAAGGCATGGCCTCACCCCACGCCTGCACTTTGCCACGGCAGGCAGCCCAGATGTAGGAAAGCCTCTGTGGAGTCAGAAGTGCCGAGACAGGCAGATGGCACCAGAGGGTTTGGGGGCCAGGGCGCAACTGGGCTAGCCCCTCCTCCCGGGAGTCGGGGAGGCCCGGCCTTCCTAGTGCCCAGGCCACGGCTCCGGGGAGAAACCCGCCATGGAGGGCACGCGGGAGGCCCTCTGCCTGAGGTGGCAGGTGTCACGCCAGGGCCACTGCAAGCCTGGCTCGGCTTGCCTGCTTTCTCCAAAGGAGGCTGGCCGACCAGCCGAACCTGGCACCTGGGCCAGGCCCCTTCCAAGGGGACGAGTTCCAGAGGATAGAGCCCTGGGGGCGGCTGCCAAGTCTCCTGGGGCGTGTGCTGGGCCCCCGTCAGAGGAGGAAGCAGCCTGGTAAACGGTGTGCCAGGCCTGAGATCTGGAGGCCTCCCACAGCCGGGTCCCTGTCCTGCCCAGGCCCCCCGAGGGAGGACGATGGTCGGGCAGTGGCGAGCGGGGTGGGGCTGGCGCCGAGCCTGCCCTTGGATGCCCCGGGGAAGGGCGCCGAGGGATGGGCTGCCCCTGGCCAGGTCTGAGGGACCGACCCAGCTCGGGGCTGTCGGGGGCAGAGAGAGAACCCCCCTCCGCCCTTTCCCTTCAGGTTCTTAGGGCTGGCCAAATCCTTCCCAAGACAGCTTGTCTGGAGAAAATCAGACCCAGCTGAAGAACATGTGTCCATGGGGGAAACCCGGGAAACTGAGTCTCCCCACACAATAGCAGAGATTCTCATCTTGCATCCTCTCCTGAGCTAATGACAAAGGTGGATGTCCCGGGTGGGCCTGTGGAATGGGAGAGGGGAGGAAGTCTATTGTCATGCAGAGGGACATGGAAAGACTTGTCTGAAGCTTATCCCCTGCACTGGGGTCAGGTCGGGAAGGGACGGCACAGAGGTGAGCAGGAACCAACCGGCCTCTCTGTGGTGGGGCTGGCACCGGGGCAGGCGTGGGGGTGATGGCTGGAAGTGGGATGGCGCGTGAGTTGGCACCAGCCAGCGGTGGAGGCAGAGACTCAGAGGTCAGGGATCTCTCTCTCTGTCTCTGTCTCTCTCTCTCTCCCTCAGGGAGCTGAGGAGAGTAAGGTGGCGCCCCCTGCCCACCTCGCCTACCTCTCCATGGGCCCTTCTTTCTCTGGCCGCTCCGGGAGCCCTGCGGGCTTGGGTTCAAGCCCCCACACACCGCACAGGCCAAGGGCGCATGCGCGACCGCCGGGGCCTAGGGCTGCCCTCGGGGAGGGGGGTCCTCAGTGAAGGCCCCGCCCTCCCTCCAGGCTCTGACCCAGCTGCAGCTCTTCCATCGCCGCCCTTCTGGACTCGGCTTCAGCTGTCTCCCTCCCCTCCCCCACTCCCACTCAGCTTGCAGGCCGCTTCCCTGCCTTGAAAGCATTGCTCTGGCCCTGAGGGCCACAGACCTACTGGGCTTCAAGCTCAAGGCTCTGCCTGGGCCTGCTGCTTCGGCCAGGGGCTCACTTTTTCCTGGAAAGAGAAGGCATGGCCTCACCCCACGCCTGCACTTTGCCACGGCAGGCAGCCCAGATGTAGGAAAGGCTCTGTGGAGTCAGAAGTGCCGAGACAGGCAGATGGCACCAGAGGGTTTGGGGGCCAGGGCGCAACTGGGCTAGCCCCTCCTCCCGGGAGTCGGGGAGGCCCGGCCTTCCTAGTGCCCAGGCCACGGCTCCGGGGAGAAACCCGCCATGGAGGGCACGCGGGAGGCCCTCTGCCTGAGGTGGCAGGTGTCACGCCAGGGCCACTGCAAGCCTGGCTCGGCTTGCCTGCTTTCTCCAAAGGAGGCTGGCCGACCAGCCGAACCTGGCACCTGGGCCAGGCCCCTTCCAAGGGGACGAGTTCCAGAGGATAGAGCCCTGGGGGCGGCTGCCATGTCTCCTGGGGCGTGTGCTGGGCCCCCGTCAGAGGAGGAAGCAGCCTGGTAAACGGTGTGCCAGGCCTGAGATCTGGAGGCCTCCCACAGCCGGGTCCCTGTCCTGCCCAGGCCCCCCGAGGGAGGACGATGGTCGGGCAGTGGCGAGCGGGGTGGGGCTGGCGCCGAGCCTGCCCTTGGATGCCCCGGGGAAGGGCGCCGGGGGATGGGCTGCCCCTGGCCAGGTCTGAGGGACCGACCCAGCTCGGGGCTGTCGGGGGCAGAGAGAGAACCCCCCTCCGCCCTTTCCCTTCAGGTTCTTAGGGCTGGCCAAATCCTTCCCAAGACAGCTTGTCTGGAGAAAATCAGACCCAGCTGAAGAACATGTGTCCATGGGGGAAACCCGGGAAACTGAGTCTCCCCACACAATAGCAGAGATTCTCATCTTGCATCCTCTCCTGAGCTAATGACAAAGGTGGATGTCCCGGGTGGGCCTGTGGAATGGGAGAGGGGAGGAAGTCTATTGTCATGCAGAGGGACATGGAAAGACTTGTCTGAAGCTTATCCCCTGCACTGGGGTCAGGTCGGGAAGGGACGGCACAGAGGTGAGCAGGAACCAACCGGCCTCTCTGTGGTGGGGCTGGCCCCGGGGCAGGCGTGGGGGTGATGGCTGGAAGTGGGATGGCGCGTGAGTTGGCACCAGCCAGCGGTGGAGGCAGAGACTCAGAGGTCAGGGATCTCTCTCTCTGTCTCTGTCTCTCTCTCTCTCCCTCAGGGAGCTGAGGAGAGTAAGGTGGCGCCCCCTGCCCACCTCGCCTACCTCTCCATGGGCCCTTCTTTCTCTGGCCGCTCCGGGAGCCCTGCGGGCTTGGGTTCAAGCCCCCACACACCGCACAGGCCAAGGGCGCATGCGCGACCGCCGGGGCCTAGGGCTGCCCTCGGGGGGGGGGGGTCCTCAGTGAAGGCCCCGCCCTCCCTCCAGGCTCTGACCCAGCTGCAGCTCTTCCATCGCCGCCCTTCTGGACTCGGCTTCAGCTGTCTCCCTCCCCTCCCCCACTCCCACTCAGCTTGCAGGCCGCTTCCCTGCCTTGAAAGCATTGCTCTGGCCCTGAGGGCCACAGACCTACTGGGCTTCAAGCTCAAGGCTCTGCCTGGGCCTGCTGCTTCGGCCAGGGGCTCACTTTTTCCTGGAAAGAGAAGGCATGGCCTCACCCCACGCCTGCACTTTGCCACGGCAGGCAGCCCAGATGTAGGAAAGGCTCTGTGGAGTCAGAAGTGCCGAGACAGGCAGATGGCACCAGAGGGTTTGGGGGCCAGGGCGCAACTGGGCTAGCCCCTCCTCCCGGGAGTCGGGGAGGCCCGGCCTTCCTAGTGCCCAGGCCACGGCTCCGGGGAGAAACCCGCCATGGAGGGCACGCGGGAGGCCCTCTGCCTGAGGTGGCAGGTGTCACGCCAGGGCCACTGCAAGCCTGGCTCGGCTTGCCTGCTTTCTCCAAAGGAGGCTGGCCGACCAGCCGAACCTGGCACCTGGGCCAGGCCCCTTCCAAGGGGACGAGTTGCAGAGGATAGAGCCCTGGGGGCGGCTGCCAAGTCTCCTGGGGCGTGTGCTGGGCCCCCGTCAGAGGAGGAAGCAGCCTGGTAAACGGTGTGCCAGGCCTGAGATCTGGAGGCCTCCCACAGCCGGGTCCCTGTCCTGCCCAGGCCCCCCGAGGGAGGACGATGGTCGGGCAGTGGCGAGCGGGGTGGGGCTGGCGCCGAGCCTGCCCTTGGATGCCCCGGGGAAGGGCGCCGGGGGATGGGCTGCCCCTGGCCAGGTCTGAGGGACCGACCCAGCTCGGGGCTGTCGGGGGCAGAGAGAGAACCCCCCTCCGCCCTTTCCCTTCAGGTTCTTAGGGCTGGCCAAATCCTTCCCAAGACAGCTTGTCTGGAGAAAATCAGACCCAGCTGAAGAACATGTGTCCATGGGGGAAACCCGGGAAACTGAGTCTCCCCACACAATAGCAGAGATTCTCATCTTGCATCCTCTCCTGAGCTAATGACAAAGGTGGATGTCCCGGGTGGGCCTGTGGAATGGGAGAGGGGAGGAAGTCTATTGTCATGCAGAGGGACATGGAAAGACTTGTCTGAAGCTTATCCCCTGCACTGGGGTCAGGTCGGGAAGGGACGGTACAGAGGTGAGCAGGAACCAACCGGCCTCTCTGTGGTGGGGCTGGCCCCGGGGCAGGCGTGGGGGTGATGGCTGGAAGTGGGATGGCGCGTGAGTTGGCAGCAGCCAGCGGTGGAGGCAGAGACTCAGAGGTCAGGGATCTCTCTCTCTGTCTCTGTCTCTCTCTCTCTCCCTCAGGGAGCTGAGGAGAGTAAGGTGGCGCCCCCTGCCCACCTCGCCTACCTCTCCATGGGCCCTTCTTTCTCTGGCCGCTCCGGGAGCCCTGCGGGCTTGGGTTCAAGCCCCCACACACCGCACAGGCCAAGGGCGCATGCGCGACCGCAGGGGCCTAGGGCTGCCCTCGGGGGGGGGGGGGGGTCCTCAGTGAAGGCCCCGCCCTCCCTCCAGGCTCTGACCCAGCTGCAGCTCTTCCATCGCCGCCCTTCTGGACTCGGCTTCAGCTGTCTCCCTCCCCTCCCCCACTCCCACTCAGCTTGCAGGCCGCTTCCCTGCCTTGAAAGCATTGCTCTGGCCCTGAGGGCCACAGACCTACTGGGCTTCAAGCTCAAGGCTCTGCCTGGGCCTGCTGCTTCGGCCAGGGGCTCACTTTTTCCTGGAAAGAGAAGGCATGGCCTCACCCCACGCCTGCACTTTGCCACGGCAGGCAGCCCAGATGTAGGAAAGGCTCTGTGGAGTCAGAAGTGCCGAGACAGGCAGATGGCACCAGAGGGTTTGGGGGCCAGGGCGCAACTGGGCTAGCCCCTCCTCCCGGGAGTCGGGGAGGCCCGGCCTTCCTAGTGCCCAGGCCACGGCTCCGGGGAGAAACCCGCCATGGAGGGCACGCGGGAGGCCCTCTGCCTGAGGTGGCAGGTGTCACGCCAGGGCCACTGCAAGCCTGGCTCGGCTTGCCTGCTTTCTCCAAAGGAGGCTGGCCGACCAGCCGAACCTGGCACCTGGGCCAGGCCCCTTCCAAGGGGACGAGTTGCAGAGGATAGAGCCCTGGGGGCGGCTGCCAAGTCTCCTGGGGCGTGTGCTGGGCCCCCGTCAGAGGAGGAAGCAGCCTGGTAAACGGTGTGCCAGGCCTGAGATCTGGAGGCCTCCCACAGCCGGGTCCCTGTCCTGCCCAGGC
>NW_026690940.1:0-78358 GCF_020826845.1 Diceros bicornis minor | reverse complement strand
CCCCCACCTGCATTATCTTTTAGTCAAGATTCCAACTGCCAAAATATGAACTCCTTAAATGACTGGACATAAACAACAAAGATTTCTGTCAGCCTTGATATCATACTAAAATTTACCTTCTCTGCATAGACATTTGCATATTTTTTCCCAAAATTTGGTTGTGTGATTTGGGGGCAAGTATTAATCTAATCTGTGAGTTGGAAAGCTACCATATGGAGAAATAACTTCTTCAGTATCACAGCTTATATGAGAGCTGTTTTAAATATCTTCTTCTGACTCTTATTATAAAATTCGGGATAAATAGCCAAGTTTATTAGGTATGAAATTGTGTCTGCTACAGATCTAATGTTTCTACATATTCCTGTTACCTCAGATGATGAACTCACCTCTATATAAGAAGCTCTATTTTGCTCTGAAGATATTACATGAAATTCAAAAGATGCCAAAAATATAAGCGAATGCAAGTTCTAATTTCGTTTTTGAGTTAAAAAACCATCACTAGTGCCAAACTCGACAATAATGACAAGCTAAGTCTTTATACAGAAGAAAAAAAATTCTTTAGGAAATTAAAAAGCTAATCATCTTACAACAATAAACACTTACCCACATTGTTTATACATAGTATTCTGCTTGTTAAAGAGATTTTAAGAGTCTACATTAGTGTGTAGAGTTAGTGCAGTGTTGGTGAATTAGAGTTGCTAACTACTTGAATTGCCAACTGTGCATTTTGGTAGATTTTTGCCTTGAATGCTAATGTGGTCTTTTAAGTATCATTTTGATGAATTTTATTGTTACATTAGACACAGTCTGGTTTTTCCAATCAGTCACGTCCGCTTCATCGTCAACATTAAATATGACCAGAGGTAAACATTATTGAAAACTGTGCCTCTAACTGCTGTTTTACAACGGCGTAATTTTGTTTTTATTTCCTTTGATTTTATGCTGATATGGGTTTCAGCAGTATTTGCCTGCAGCCTCTTTCAACCTTTCTTTTTAATTAAAAAGCCTAATTGGGAGTAATAAAACTTCCAATTAAGCCTTTTAAATAAAAATTGAAAGCTGAAAGTGGCTGTGGCTGCAGATAGAGGCCTGTGCTGACATTTTCATTACTGCAATACAATTTGTGTTTCCAGGTGCAACTTGAGACCTGTTGAGTTAGGAGATGTGGACTTTGAGAGAGTTACTCAAACAGATCATTATTTGGTTAAACATCCATGTTTTTTTGAGGGGTGTTGTTTTCTGAGGCAGAAAGGATACTGAAAGGGAGCTGAAATCAATCATCATCCTGGACGGTTCATTCGATAAGAATTTCAGTAATATTGCACTTTTAACAAAAAAAAGTAAGAGATTCTAGTATTCGAATAAAAAGGTAAAATATTTTAGCTTATTTGTTATTTTCATTTAGGTATAAAATAATCTAAAAGATTTTGGCTTGCTTTATTTTCTTTCATGTCTTGCATTAGAGAAATGTACTAGAAAAAGCCTGCAATGGAGTCTAGGATTACACAGTGTCTAATCGGACAGATTGGAGCATAATTTGCTGATCCTTATATACTAATTGAATAATAAAAGACTCAAACTTTTTATACTATTTGAAATGTGTGACTTCCTCCAATTTTCTTGTTTATATATCAAACTTTAATTCCTGTTAGCCTGTAGTATCATATATGCTTGGGGGCAGGAGGGAGGGGTATGGTTGGGAGTTGGATCAGGCAGGAGGGGTATTTTAGCTTTGCTTCATCATTGGCTCTTAGTTGATTTCATGTAATTTGGAAAGGTTAAAGGAGGGAAACTTTCTATGTCTCAATGTCTCAGTTAAGTAAAATATTATTTTAATTCAAATTTTTATCTTTTTAAATCTATGGTCACTATTTATGCCTATTTTTAAAATTCAGTTTTGTTGTTTATTTTCTTATACAGGTAGCACTTGCTGCTTACAGAAAAATTGGAATGTATTAAAAATAAAAATAATACATAATTTTACCTCAAATCACAGTTAACATATTTGGTATATTTTTGTCCAGTTTTTTTCGTTTAATGCATTCTTTCTACATACAGGCCTACACACATAGGCGAAAATAATATAACTGGGATTATATTATTATAATGTTCTATTTATTCCTTTTTTTCACTTAATATTGTATCTAAGCATTTCCCATTTTTAAAAGACGTATATGTCTATCCTAATTTATTTGACCAGTTTCCAATTTTTGGACATTTGGGATTGAAAGGCTGAATACCATAGCAGGTTAGAGCTTGAATTTTGGAGTCATGCTGTCTGGATTCAATTCTTGGTTCCAAAATCTACGAGCTATGTGATCTCAGGCAATTTCCTTTTCTGAGCTCTTTTTTCCCTCCTGCATAAAGTGCAGAAAAGCATATTATGCATCTCAGGGATAGATATGAAGATTATATGGGTTATCTATGTAAAAGTGCCGTGGCGCATAGTAAACACTACATAAGTATTAACCGTTATTATTTCTAATTATTTTCCATTTTCAATAATCTATGCATTTCAAATAATCTAATAATATTTTTACTTGGTTAGATTTGGCAAAATTAACTCATTCTTTGTTATCTTTAGTCGTACTAGATCAGATGCTTCTAGAAAGATTTATTTAGGTCTTTGATTATTCTCAGGAAAGTTTGGGAGCTTCCTTCCTATGGGACCACATATTTATTGTTAGGATTATTCTCAGATATTTTATATTGTTTTTGATAGCTATTATAAGTGAAATCTTTCTTCTCCATTGCACTTTTCAATATGCTTGTTATTTGTTTGCCAGTTGTTGATCTTTAGATATCTATCCACTGAAAATTTGCTATACTTTTAGTAATAATTGAAACTACATATTACTTTAATACATAAGGGGTATCTCAGTAAAATTGTTTCCAAGCTTTTTCAAAAATTTATATTTTGATAGATTTTTTTCTTTTCTTACCTGAATATTATTCTATTTAGGTTGCTGTTTTTCTTTGAGTAAATTTTGTAATTTAATATTTTTTTTTGCAGAAAATTATCTATTTCACAAATTTCTTTTCAAATATCTTAACATATAATTTTGCATTTAATTCACTGGTAATTTAAAATAACAGCCCTTTTATTTATTAGCAGATCCCTTTTTCCATGTTTAAGTTATTTACTTCAATCTTTTATTCTTGAGCAGATTTTCTAGAGATTTATTAACAATATTTTTTTACAGAAAATATAAGCCCTTTGATTCATTTATTGTTTTCCTTTTGTTTCAAATTTACTTTTACTCTTATTTTTTAAAACTTAATTATTTTTGTAATTTCTCCAGGTCAATGATTAGCTTATTTTTAAAAAGTTAGACAATATACTTATTATAAATTTGTCTCTGAATATAGCTTTGCTTGCATTTAGTGCATTTTTTCATACATTTTTCTTTTTTTCCTCATGTTTTGTATGTTCCTAAATTTTAGAAAAGTGTCTTTTTGACTCTAATATTATGTAAATTGTGCTGTTATAATTTTCTCATCGTTTCTTCTCTTGGCTTTTGAACCACTGTGGCAGTTTCCTTCATCTGTGTCTTCTTGTCACACCACGCTCCAGACTGCTGCTAGGAGTATCTTTCTAAAAGCAATATATTCTTCCCAATAAATGTTGTTTAAGGGTACAAACTTCCAAGTAGTAGATAAATAAATCCTGGAAATAGGATGCACAGCATAGTCATTATAGTCAACAATCTGCATTATAAAATTCAAAGTTGGTAAGAGACTAGATCATAATTGTTCTCACTACAAAAAAGAAATGATAATTATGTGACAGGATTAGGTGTTAGGTGTCAGACGTTAGCTAACACGATGGTGGTAATTATGTTGTGATACATAAATATATCAAATTAACACATTGTACACCTTAAATTGACACAGTGTTATATGTCAATTATATATCACTAAAAAAAACAAAAGCAATACACTCTTTTCTCCGCTCTCTACTTTATATGCTGTAAAGTCAACATCCTTATTAGGACCTCTTTAATTTAGCCCCAACCTTCACCTGTAATTCTCATCTGCCATTTTGTCCCCAACACCTCCTGAAAATCCTCTCACCATTTATATTGTGTGACTCCCTTTATTTGGTTACTTATGCTTTTCCTCAACTTCTCTGGTCATATCCTTTGTTGTGTGTAGCATCTTCTGTATAACTTCTCCTTTATCCTCGGTCAAATTCAGCCGTTTCTCCTGGGTGCTCTCAGAGAGTTTAGAAGCCATTCTGATATAGCACTCACCATATTCTGCAGGCATGATTTCCCTCCATGCTTGTCTCCCACAGTTGAATGTTGATAAACACACAGAACAAGTCATCTTGATTTTTATATTACTGTTACATTTAGTTGTTAAAGTACTTCTATGAATTAAATGTTGTTATCTATTTTTGAAGATGAATAAATTGAGAATCTGAGAAGTTAAATCATATTTCCAAAGTCACAGAACTAGTCAATAATGTAGGATATTAATTAATCCAAATTTGTATCTACTGCACTAATGTTTCACAAGCTTTGACAAAAATATCTCCTCACGGTCAAAGAAATGTAAGGGTGGAAGGCAGCATCTGAGGGCATAGCCTGAAATAGCTCAACACAAGGACATACTTATTTGAAGTGCTTTCTTTCATATTAAGCATCATTAGTTTAGTTCTACTCTAAAATATATTCATATATGTTTCAATATAAAGCAATATTTTATTATTCTCCATTAGGATAAATAATCATCCTTTACCTAGTTTTGATACTTCATTGTAGATCCAATTCTATGCTGATCTATCACATTATGATTGTTAGGCTGAATTATAAAGAGACGAAGCCACATTTTAAATTCACCATTGATGCAATTTTTTTTACATTAATCTAGACTTCCATAAAAGTACAGATACAAATAACAACTGGTTCACCCTTAGGTCACTGAAGAGGACACACCCAGAATGCTCCTAAAAAGGTGGTGTGGTGCAAAGTTTTAAAACTATTCTTAGTGGAAATTTCTATATACTTATCATCTGATTGAGACATTAGACCAACTTTTTATATGGTGAACTGAAAAATTATTTGAGCTCTAGCTTTTTTTTTGTTCTAGGAAAAATAATGTCAAGGAGATTTTTTAATGAAAATAAGATTCTTAATTTTATCATTAATACTGGGTCAAACAACTTACAGTGCCTGCAATCAACTTTGTCAAATTCTTTAACTTCATTTTTGCTCTAGTAATCATGTGTTTTGCAGTAAAAATATTCATAGTTTTGCATGGCAATGTTTAAGCATTCAGTCTTGGGAGAATATTTGATTGCTACACTGGCTTTAAGAATTACTCTATTATTAAGGATATAAATGAGTTAATAACTTTGTCATTACATTTTTTGTTTCCTCCAACAGAAAAAATAGTACACTTTAGCAATAAATTAGAAGCCTCTGAACACTGCCTTTGTGAATCCTAGGAAAAATCTGTGTAGTAGAACAATCCTTAGTATTCACCTCTTATGTTTTATATATAGATGAACATTCATAGAGTATTTAAATCAGTTCTTTGCTCTCATATTTACCATCTCTACCACGTTATTGAACACAGTGAGATGATCTAGAAGCAAATTATTTGAGTTAAATTGTTCATAGTTCTCAGTATATGACATTGTAGCTGCTGGGTGTCTCATGAATTTGATCCAAGCTAACTTTCCTGTGGTTGTGACTGTCATAAATTTGACTCCATTCAAATTCGCCTATTATTTTTTCCCAGTCAATAGTGTTCCTTCTCGGAAAAACCATCAGATGGATTGTTGAAAAGTTGTTTAACACTTATTTTACTGTTGATTACCTTAAAATTCTACGTTTTTATAGACATCATCACTAGAAATAGTGTACCATGATCTACATAATTGTTTCATCATTCTGTATTCTTGCCTAACAAATTGTTTTAATATATATAGTAAGAATATTAACATGCCTGGGACATCTGATAAGTCATCAGATTGGCTATTCCTCATCTGAGATCTTTAACCATTTCCTCCTACTACGTGAATTCTACTTTCCAAGATAATTTTGAAGTTGACTTCGAAGGAAACTTTAAGCAATTTTACTTTATTTACTTGATTGTAATTTTCATTGTATTACTCCAAACTCCTCTGTAACTGAACTCAGTGGGTTTGTCTGTTGGTGAGCATGGAGCCGAAAATCTCAGCCAAAGCAGAGGTAGGTGAAGAAAAGTTTTATTGCTTGCACAAGCAAGGAGAACACCTGTGATAGCTCCCAATGCAGTGTCTCTCTGAGCTCAGGGCTGATGGAGACTTTATACACAACAGAGCAGAAGATACAAGGTTTATTTGTAACAACTGTGTAACAACTGTATTCATTTAGGGCACAGGTGTAGCAGGTAAACATGCTATTACATACATTGCATGATCTAAAAATGGCTGTTTGGACCCTCCCAGAGGAGGCGAATTTTAGATGCTAATGAATTTAAACTAACTTTAGGACACTTGGGCCTGGAACGTTTTGCAAGGGTCTTGGTGCAAACATGTAAGTTTCTCTGCAAGATAGCAACATCTGCAAAATGGAGGCAGCAACCTCTGCAAAAGAGAACACATAGTTTCTTCTTGTCTGAAAAACATTTGACAGACCATGTTAGTTGTTGACCAGACCCTCAGTGACCCTTTCTTTGCCTGGTTCCCTGGTCGCACCTCTTCCCCTTAGCTGTTGGCAAAAGCACTCTGGTGATTTGATTTTAAAATTTCCTTCTTTTGGATTGTAAATATTGTTGTAAGTTGGCCCTCTGTAGTTATGGTGCAGGGCTTTCACGTAAAAGACACAAGATTTAGGCTCATTTGACTTCCCCTGAAGTCAATAAAATCAATGCTATAAATAAGCTTGTAAAGAAATCTTGCTGGGTTTAAATTTACTTACTATCAACTTACAAATTGTGGTTGGGTTAGGACTATCACCTCTTTTGCTGTTAAATTCATTGATAGAGCTGTAGGGTTAAAACTAGAGAATGATTAGATCTCTCTTACTATCATGAATATCTCCGAGTGCCAAGCCTGCTCTCTAATGTTACTATTTCTAGTGTTGCATCTTTCTATTTGAAAATAATTAACAAAGTTATTAACCTTTGAAAAGTAAGTGGAAAATGATGCAGAAATAACCAAAATCACAGAGTTTTTAGCGCTTAAATATTGACAGGGTAGTAAAAGCAATAAAAAATAAAATTATATCTTGTATTTTGTAAACCAAATTTTGACCTAGGTAAATTTCATCAGAAAGTTGAACTGACTTATAGAATAATTGTGTATGTCTGTATATGTGTGTTTGTGAATTCAAACCTTTAAAAACTCTGTAACTTATAAAGTGACAAACAAACAAACAAAAAGAACATAGGTCTCTACGTGTGTCCACAGACTTGCTGAGTCATCATTCAGTAAGCGCATCTTTCTCTGGTGAACCAACGGAATTAGAATAAATTATTCTCCAAGCCATAGCTCTTTCACTTTTGAATGCACCTCAAATACTGATGCTGTAGGGGTTCAGAATAAGTAACCCCAAGCTGTGCCACTCTGGCATGCAGGAGTGGAGGGTTTCTGGAAGCTTATTATAATGAGAAGGCAAATATTTTCAGCTGTAGCTTCCTATGACTGCCTTCTTGGTGCAAAGGAAAACACTTTTCTAATGGGGTTCCCTGAATCTGATCTTTAGGTCCTATCTTTGCTCTCCAGATTTCATGGCACCCCAAATATTCTAAAGCACCTCCTCCTTTAAACTTCCATGGTGTAAATCTCCATTATTTTAAAGGAAACCCCATAAAGCAAATGCTCCAAAGTAGAACAAAATCCAAATACTCAACTATTTAGTCTATATTAACTTGAGTAATATTTTCAGCAGAACAGTCTCCATTGTAGACTTCAGCACTCTGAGCTGAAGGAAACTGGGCCCTAATAAATTGAAATATAGTGAAATTTCGTATGTTGATTTTTTTTTCTCATGGTAAGAAATGTTTGCTAGCATAATATAAGTTTTGGTAATCAAATCACATTTTAAATACGCTAGAGATGTTTGATACTTGAAGGAGTAACATGATGAATCATTTTGTAAGACAAATAATCAATGCGTAATCAATCTTACTGTATAGTCTTAGTTTACGTATATCATCTTAAAGTTGGCATATGTATACGATTTTCTGGCTTGTAGTTTGTCAAACACCAGGTATATGGTGCTAGTTTCAAATAAAATAAGATATGAATGCAAAGTCAGAGTTTTTTCCAACTTTGTGAAATAGTGATTATTCTAAATGGATATGGGAATGTGTATGTGTGTGTCGAGGGGAGCATTGGAGACACTAGTAGACTAAATATTAACTTTCATCAATTATTCTGATTACATCGAGCTCTTCTTGGGCTGTAGTCATTTATAAAGTAGCCCATAAAAGAAATAGAGGAGCACCATGCTGCTCAAATCAAGTATCCATCTTCCTTCTTTGTCCACAAACCTCCTCTTATGTGAGTTCTTGGCTTTGGGGACTGATGGGCTAGGAAAGAGTATGCAAGAATGAGAGGACATCAGTGGCTAAGAAAGAAGTATCTTTTAAAGGGAGAAGACTTTAGCTCTGCAACTGAGATGCATGAGGGTCCAGTCAAGAAGCAGCAAACTCTCTAGGCATTTCAGAGAGTTTGATACAAGAAAATAGTCACACAGACGATGATGATCTGAGAAGCCAAACAAGAGATGGCAAGTCAGTTAATATTAGCAACAGGAAGAAATCATTACCAACGATGCCTAGGGGACAACAGGAGGAGATGTTGTTACAAGAGCTCCCAAACCTGGGGATCTAGGTGAAAGCTAGAGCTGTGGTGAGGGCTGTCCCGTGGGAGCTGGGTCTGTGAAGGAATGAGCTGTTCTGAGTGGGCTGGAGCCATAGGGAGATGTAGTTATAGATGCCACTCTAGGCTGTGGGAAGGAGGGCACCAGTGGAAACAAGGTTGTTTCTCCCTTCCTCTCACTCTCCATTCTCCTGCATTTGCCTTCCGTTAGTCAACTTTAGGTGGAAATCAGTTGGGAAGGGTGTCTGTGTTGTTTATGGGGTTAATTCCCCCAATACGCAGAACAGAGAAACAGAAGGGCAGAAAATGGATCTGAGAGTAAGCAAAAGAATGACCAGATCATGTAGTATTGAATGTTTAATTTCTACTTGGAAATCAAACATCACAGAGATGCAGATGCCTTATTTGGTTACGAAAAAAAAAAAGGTAGTAAGAGAACATATGGGGACATGGTGCCTACTAAACGTCTCCAGAGAATGCATCTAGAAATGAGTGGGTTTAAATCCAAGTCACTGAAACAGAGTGAATCCTAGTGGAGCTGTGGAAAAAAATTTCTGAACTGGGAATGAAATGGAGATTCTAGAATTGACTCAGCAACTCTCTAGCTCTTTGTTCTTGAACAAATCTTTAGCATTTTCAGCTTTAGTTAGTTTACTCTTTTCTTTCTTTTTCGTTCTTTCCTTTCTTCCTTTCTTTCTTTCTCTCTTTCTCTCTCTCTCTCCCCCTCCCTCCCTCCTTCCTCCCTCTTTCTCTCCCTCCCTCCCTCCCTCCCTTCCTCTCTCCCTCCCTCCCTCCCTCTCTCCCTCTCTCTCTCTTTCCTTCCTTCCTTCTTTTCTTTCTTTCTTTCTTTTTTCTTTTCTTCCCTCCCTCCCTCCCTCCCTTTCTTTCTTTCTCTTTCTTTCTTTCTGCCTTCCTGCCTTTGACTTCTTTCTTTCTCTTTCTGTCTTTCTTTCTTGTCTTTCTTTCTGTCTTTCCCTCCCTCCCTCCCTCCCTCCCTTCCTTCCTTTCTACTCCCTCCTCTCTCTCACCTTCCATTCCTTCCTTTCTTCCTCCTTTCAATGGTAATTTTGAGGATGGGATAAGAATACTGTAGGAGAGCAGAATTTGCTACCCCAAAATGTGTCTCTTTGGCTTATTTTTAAGAACAAAAGACTCAGGAAGAAAGTTTGGCCTTCCCCTTAACTACTTAAAAGAATTTAAGATAGAAGGCCTGTTCCACGTAGGAGCTATCACCATAGATATCTATAGTACAATATGAACTAGGTATAGTCAACAGGGAGGAACCTAGCAAGGCCCATTTGATCAAAGTCCTCTCCATGTCCCATTGTCTTTACAAGGCAGGGCAACCATCTGTTTACCAATCATTTGCTTTTCTATCTCCATGTGAATTGCCTTACTCCCTTTTGAAGTCCCAAATCACTACCCCCAGCAACCTCTTTTGTCTTTAACTAAAGAGGGTATTTAAGGTGGTGGCTTTGGCCATTTTGGTGAGCTACTCAGTTTTCCTGAGTTTCTCCCAAGTATACATGTTACTAAACTTGTTTTATTTTCTCCTGTTATTCTGTCTCATGTCAATTTAATTCTTAGACTAGCCAGAAGAACCTAGAAGTGTAGAGGAAAATTTCTTCCTCTTCTACAGTTGCGATGAGGATGGGAGACAACTTAACTGGCTGGACACAGCTTGCTCTGGAACTGCTGCAGCTGAGAGATGCTGGACCTCTGACAAGAACTGGTAAGAGGTAAAAGTTCTTACCATGTCAGTCTCCCAGATCTCTGCCTGCAGGGTCCAATGGAAGTGAGAGTGGTGGGTTTTTTCCTTTTCTAAATTTGGATTAGCAGGAGAAAATATTTGTGAAGACAATTTTTTGGACTTAGTGACTGGGAAATTTGGTAGAGTACTTTTTGGTTTTTATTGATCCTTCTCCTCCCAGAGATGGTCACCGTTTTTCCTTGTCTCTGTCTTTTGTGTCATTTGTCATAGAAAGGAAAAACCATAGGGCAGGACACAGGCATAGGCCCTATAAACCTGTGGTTTGGGCCAGCCCTGCGGTCAGAAACTTTGTTGTGGGTTAATATGCACACGAGGTAAAAGATATTGCTGAGGGACATCTTGAAAGCCAAGGCTGCAAAGTTGGTGGGCATGGGTGGAGCATTTAAGAGCCATTAGGGTGCTCACCACCTTGAGAAGACTCCCATGATAGGATAAGTTGGTCATGGAATAGGTTAGATGGACACTAGGTCACCCACTAACCTCAAGGAAACATCTGTGGAATGAGGTACACTGTAAAACCCATACACAATCTCCCACTCCACAGCACATCCCTCTTAGGTATTAATTTGGCACCAAGAGACCCAAAGCTTAGCTAAAGCTGTTATGTGCAAATAAGAAAAAAAAAAAAAAGGATGAGGTTTTCTTTTGTCTTATTATAGGTCTTGAGAGCTTGGCTTTGTGAGAATATCCTTTCTGATCTCCGCCATCCAGAGGATGCACACACCGGCATGCATCTTGGTGACCAGTTGAATTGACTGGGGTTCCGAGATGCACTGTCTTTGTCCTGCTGTGTCAGCTGTCAGTGAAGTTTGTCATAAAGGGTCCCATTCCATAAGGGACCTTTGCTGTCTCAACCCTTGTTGCTTGTTAGTGCTGGAAAAAACCCTGTGGGAGACTGGAGCACAAAACCATCCTTACCGCCTGTGCAATGAAGGTCTTTGCTTCCTTAGACTATTTTTGTGAGTGAATTTTCTGGATCTTGTGTCTTTTGGTTTCAGTTGCTATTAGGATAAACTTTGTTTGATTTTTCTCCTGTTATTCGGTCTCATGTCAATTTAATTCTTAGACCAGCCAGAAAAATCTAAAAGGGTAGAGGAAAATTTCTTCCTCCCTTATAATACTCTCTGAGATTCCTTTTATGTGTAACATTTCATGCATGTTGGTTGCCAGAGTCCTGTCAGTATAATATGCCTTTTCCATAATTTTATACGTGTGCTCTTGCATTATGGTCTGACATCCAGAATATTATTCTACCCAATAGGAGCTCTGCCTATTGGGTTTTTACCCTTGTTTTTCTTTTAGGACATGGGGCCCCATGGAGGAAGAGTGGTAGCCTTCGATGTTCTAATAGTGAAATCCCTTGAAAGCATCATTTCTTTATAAAAACTCAGTTTTTCTCTCTTCCTTCCCTTGGACGACTCCTGTTCCTTCCGTTTTCTTTCCCTTTTTCCTATATGTATAAGCTATAAAAAATTTAAACAAAATGTCCTTTAAAACGTTTCATGGAAGACATATAATTATCAGAAAGTGAATATGCAGAAAGTAACATCAGGATTTATAAACACTTTGCTACTGAAAATTTGGTTTAAAAATGTAATGATTAGGTTTAAAAGGTAGCAATATGGCTGGACTTGCTTTTCAAAAATGCAGCTGCTAATCAATAATCACGTTTCCTGAAATTTCATCCTAAGGCTTTATTCTTCTAACTTATGGATTTTTGTCATCAATGAAATATAAATGGTATCAGACACTGGTACCATATTCCACCAAAGCTGATCAAGTACATTTTTTAGTTCATTTGGGCACCAGGTACCCAAGGGAGAATGGGGTGGGGCGCCCCACTGGAAAGGTAAGAGGGATAAAGCACAAAACAGGAGTCCCTGGAGTTGAAGGAAATTTTTGTCTATTTCAAAATTTACTTTAAGGCTAGACTGTGTGGTCAGGGAAGGGAAGGTTTTAGTCTGGGAGAGGAAGGTTGAAGGCAGATGTATATGCTTTCTCCTGTCTCTTTCAGTGGACTCTCTGCATGTATTGCCTCTAGATCCAGTAGATTCAAATGCTTGGATGAGCTACTAAGTAGAAATAAAAATGATAATTCTCTTCTATTTCCTCTTTTTCTATGCAGTCATAATAGGTGGATTTTCATTAAACATGGGAAGATAAAAAATGGGAAATGCACTTTCCCTGAACTCTCTCAATGTTCTATAAAATGTTCAATTAACTGTACTTGCCAGTGTCCATGTTTCTTTCCATACTCTCTACATTGCACAAGCTCTCTCTAGTGTCTAAGTTAACATTAAAAAAAGAGAGTCAGTTTATTATTTTTTACTGAACTCAGAATAGCTGGGTGAATAAGTACTGCTATGAATCATTTCGTTTGCTTCATGACCTGTTGTTTAAACCTTTGAGGAACCATAACACAGTAGGAACTAAAACTATCCGAAAAGTCAGCAAGTAGATAATAGGAATAAAACTTGGTTTTCCCCATGCCTTTGTGCACCATATCACCATATCCAGCCACTACCTTTACTCTGGGCTATCAAACCATGTGACAGCCAAGCAAGTAATCCCTTTTCACACATCACATAGAGAATTAATAAGAATAAAGATTACAAAGGAGAGTAAAGAGCTGGTTAAGAATCTGAGGCATTACACATAGAGAAATTTCGGTATGAATCCCATATCTGTAATGTAATAGCTGTGTGACCTGGACAAGTTATTTACTCTTTCTGAGCATTAGTCTCCTCATTTGTAAAATGGAGATAGTAATACTTAGCTCACAGGTTATTGCAAGGATTGAGATACTGAATGGAAAACATCAAGAATAGTAAGTGATGCAGGGGAGAGCTTAATAGCTCAATAATGCTATTATCAATGGAAATGAAGCAAGAGCCTTTTCTGTCATTGTTATAATCAAGGGACTGTTTTGCCACAGGAGAACAAAAGTTGAACAGTGATTTCTCTTTTTATCTCAGAAAATGTGAATCTAACTCTGTCAGTTCCTATTAAGGAAGGGTGTGTGTGTGTTTGTGTGTGACTGTTGTTTGTGTGTTTGTGTGTGAGAGAGACAGAGAGAGACAGAGAGCATACTGGCACAGTGGGTGGTGATGTTCCTTCTTGGGTGTGTTTATATCGATTGCTTTAAAACATTATTTAGTGGCAACCTAGGGGAAAGAGCAATTGACCTGGAATAAGAAAACTTAGGTTGATGTCTCAGCACTGCCAAATATTGATTGTGTTAAATACTTGATTCATGTAGGTGCCCAAAAAATGTTTATTAGGTTTAAAGACAAATGAGTTGTTAGTCGCTGTATATTGGAGGTGGATATAATTTTAAAAAGCAAACTTGGGTCGAGTAGCTTTCCACGTCTGTGGAACAGATCGAACCTGCTAGAAATGTCACATCCTCCAAAATGTTTTCTTGGCTGACCTGGAGCCACTAACAGGGATTTCATTATTACTAATTTATGTCAATGATTTTCAAACTTTTTGGTCTCAGGACACTTTCACACTTTTAAAAATGACTGGGGACCCCAGAGAGCTCTGGTTTATGTGAGTTATATCTATTGATATTGCTGTATTAAAATTTAAAAGAAAAAAATTTTAAATATTATAATAAGACCATTACATGTTAACATAATGCTATCATGAAAAGAACTACATTTTCCAAGACTAAAATAATAATAATAATAATAATAATGAGAACAGTGGCATCCCCACCCCACCCCCATTTTTGTAAATCTGATTAATGTCTGGCTTCATAGAAGACAGCTAGATTCTCTTATCTGTTTCTGCATTCAGTCTGTTGAGATAACACCTATCAGGTAGCTTCTGGAAAACTCTATTATACAATTGTAAAATAATGAGAGTGAAACAAGCAATGAATATCTTGGATTTGTTATGAAATAAGTTTTGACCTCATAGGTCTCCTGAAAAGATCTCAGGGACTCTCATGGGTTCCTAGCTGACACTTTGAGAGCCACTGATATTGGTTAATCGTTGTTTCTTTCAGCTGTCTTCTTTTAAATTGAAAGACTCTTGGAAAGGATACTACACTTAAATTCTTAAGTTCTGAGTGAGAGAGAGGGAAAGAATGAGAATAATGTAGACTTGAAGGGAATACAGACTTGAAAAATATCAGAAATGGGGGCAATGAATCCTAATATCAATTACATTTTGCAGTTTGTACATTGGCTCTATCACTGAATAGTGGCTTAAATTTGGACAAGCTACTTAATCTTAAGTCTCAGTTTCTCCATCTATAAAAATAGGAATAATAATATTTAATTTATGGTGTTGTGGTGATTAAATTGGGTAATATTTGTAAAACACTCAGCTTAATGTGTGACACATAGTAAGTGGCCCATTATTAAGCCATTATTTTTATTGTTATTTTATTCAAGATTTGACCCGCTTATAAACACATGTAAATGATCTTCTCAGGGTTACACTTTTGTGCAGAAAGAAATATCTTCCTGCAGAAGATTTCCATATTTAGAATAATGTCCTTAAGTTAGAATCTTATTGGAATTACTGGCTCAATAAATATTTTTAAAGCTTTGAATTTATGTGAAGAAATTACTTTCCAAAGTGCTATATCATTATCACTCCTATCAGGAATGTAGTGTTTGATAATTTTATGTAGATTCTGGGCCCTGGGATATAGCAGTAAGCAAAATAGACGAGCTCATCCTTATCTGTAGCGGGTAATATAATTTGTTTACATTTTTACAAATTTCATAGGTAAGAAATGAAATGTCTACTGAGTACAAAGCATCAACATAAGCATAGGTGTGGTGTTTGGTATATATGAAATTTTTCTAATGTCTCAACTAGCGTTTAATAAAAGTACATTTATTATATTTTCCTGCACTAACCCCTAGGACTAATGATTTTGTTTTGTTTTGGCTTGCAGACTTTTAAAAGCTTTTAGAGCATACTTTATCAACATATTTGTTTTCCAGACAAGAGCTGACCCTTGGGCAACATATTCGAAGGGGTCTAATTTTATCCTATTTTAAAATCTTGGTAGAGCTAAAGCAAGAATGAGGGCAGTGTAGGAGATAGAGTGCAGGCAGACTGGGGTTGAGATTCCAGGATAGACCTCAGGAGACAGGTCTTGAAGAATGTAAATTATGTTAAAAAATTTAATATGTTAACACCTTAAGGGGCAGTTGGGGCGAGTCTTCTATGAATAGAGTCTATCGATCCCAACTGACTCTGTTCGCGGAAGACTCACCCTAAACTGTTCAGAGAAAATTGAGAACAAGGGAGTGCTACAGAGGGATAAGTTTGGGAGGGTCGGGGTGGAGGGGGGCCAGATGGGGACATGTGTGTGCACCTTGATAGCTGTTTCGCGCCGTAGCAATTCGCGCCATAAAATGTAACTGTCTGAATGTTTTGAATTAACCAATCATGTAAAACCGCGCCAACCTTTTCCCGCTTTATGCTCCCAAATCCTATAAAAGAACTTGCCCCCTAAGGCTCGGGGTCGACCCCTCTGTCTCCTGCGAGGGACACGAGTCGACCCGGAGCTCCGCTCAATAAACCTCTTGCGTTTGCATCAAGTTCGGTCTTCTGTGTCTGTGGGCCCGCGTCATCCCGAGACCTGGTGAGTTGGAATTTCCCTCCCCTTCCCCTTGGGAATCCAACAGTCTCAACTAGGACGGTGGGAGTAGGAGCATGGAAGAGAGCTTCAGATGGTGTTATAGGCTGAAATGCGTCCCTTCTCAAATTCACATGTTGAAGTCCTAAACCCTAGTGTCTCAGAATGTGACTGTATTTGGAGATAGGGTGTTTAAAGAGGTAACTAAAATTAAATGAGGTTGGTAGGATGGGCCCTAATCCATTATGACCATGACCCATGTCTTTATAAGAAGAGATTAGGACACAGACAGACACAGAGGGAAGACTGTGAAGACACCGGAAGAAGACGGCCGTCTACAGGAATGTAGTTAAGTCCCTTACAGGGGGGAAAGTCAGAGAAGAGTTTTTGCCTGCTCCCTCTGTGCTGAGCCCTGGAGGAATAGCCACTGCGGCCAAGAGCTTGCTTGCTTGCTCATTAGCAAGTATTTCTTCGTTTGCTATTGTCTCGTGAGACTCCTGAATGCTGAGCCCTCTTAGCTATTAGAGCTAAGTGATATGGGGGCTTGTTCCTCAGGCAGCAGCTTTAATAGTTAGGGCCCTAGATGTTTGAACAAGCTACTTCCAGGGGGATGCTGGTGACTTGGTTTTATTGTTGGCATCAGCTGAGGGAAGAAGGCAGGGGAAGTCCCCACTGGCTCCTCCAGGCTCAGGGGAGATTGTAGTCAGCCCTGATGCATGCTAATTAGAAGTCAGACCTTCAGGCAGCAGCTTGTAAAGTATGCAGTCAAACCTCTTCCAGGGAGAAACGGGAAGATGTGGACTTTTGCCTGCTCCCTCTGCGCTGAGCCCTGTAGGGATAGCTGCAGCCCTGCTTGCAGGCCCATTAAGGACTGCATCTTTGTTTGCTGTAGTCCTGTGGGACTTGTGAGCACAAGTCTCACTGGCTTTCCGAGCTAGGTGCTTAGGGGTCCATCCCTCAGGTGGGGCAGTTGACACCGAGGCACTAGATGTGTGGTCCAAACTCTCTCCTCTGGGAGAAGCTGGGAGTTGAGGGTTCCATCCAGATTGTATGGGGTTGTCCCCAGGGGTGGGGTGATGGCTAGAGATGATCTCAGCCTTTCCTAACCATTTTGATATACATATTTTCTTTTTTGCCTGGTGAGTAGGAGTCCCTCAGCTAATTTCTGGTTTCTCTCAGAGGGAATTGTACATTTCCTGCGTGCATGGGAAGAGGGACATTCAGGATGTTCTTATGTTGCAATCTTGGTCCAGAGTCCAGTTAGTGTTCTTTTGAGTGAACTCTGACCTGGGTTTGTGGTTGGCCGACTGGGTGGATAATAATACTGTCAAATGTATAACTAGTAGGGCCCCTCTTTGAACCTGTAGTTGTTAGCATAAAGTGTGAACTTAATCCATTCTTTCCATAAGAATGTTTCATTAACTAGTTGTTTATAACACTTGCTCATTCTCACAAGCATCAAAAATTTTACTTGGTCCTTTATTTTACAAATGACCTTTAATTTGCCTATTAAAAAGTTTAAATTAACAACCAAAAGGTCTTCTTACAAGGTAACTTTTGCCCTTGTTAGCTTTTTTCTGCTAAAGTTTTTTTTTGCAAGTGTTGCAAGCTGATTTGGAATAAATTTAAACTTCCTTAATTGAGTTAGGTTTTATTAAAGTTATAGAACTATGGAAAATTAAGTCATGAACAATAAACTACATGAGATTTTAGTGGAAAAAAAATCAATGCATGCAAACTTGATTGTTGTTTTTCCTACAGATACTAAATTAGACACTGCAAATGCTGCATTGTGTATACTAAATTTGGAGCTTCTCTTTTAGCTAGTCTAATTAGCAGAGAGACCATAAACAAAATTAACTTAGGTGTTGGTTTCAATGTAACAACTTTTTTTCTTGCTTTTCTGACTTTCTGAACACTGATACCAGATTCTTAAGATTTTATTTTTTTAAGGAGACTGTTATTCATATTATTAGTTTCTTTTCTTTGTCAAATCAAGTTAAGTAGAAAAAAAAACACTTAATGGTGATTTGGAATTAAGCAAAGAGATAAATGGCAAATAGTACTTTTCTGATAAAAAAAGTCTTTAAGAAAGATATTTTTCTGAAATATTTGATCATTTTATACTGTTTACTCATCAGTGTATTTGTTCATGACTAAGAACTTCTTTCTTTTTGAGCTATTTTAGAAATTAAGATGGTAGAGTATCTTTATTTTTATAGGAATCACTGGAAAATGTGTAGGACATTTATTCAAAAAGGAGCATAAATCCTTTTAATAAGTAGACGTTCTCTTCTTTCTTTATTTCATGGTCTGCAAATCAAGTATGCAAGATATGATGTGTGTAAAGGATAACAGAAATTTAGAGAATATAATCCTAAGAATATGTAATATTAGAAATGTCAACTATGTAACTAAAAATTCACATAAACTCATGATTTACTTATATTTCTGTTAGATGCATTTTATGTCTAAATATATCTTAATTTCAACTCTTTACCTCTTTCTCTTTCTCCCTTCCTCCCTCCATCACCTTAGCCCACAGGTTTGTTTCACCTTACCATTTCAGGTGCACCATTCATGCTGCAGTCTATGTGACTGGATCCCACTGGAGTTATGCTGGACTCACCTCTGTGACCTCACACAGCGCTCCCATGAATCCAAGATACGGCCACTTCTTTCTTAATTTCTACAATAGCTCTACAACTAGCCTCTATGATTTCTCTCTACTTGATTTTCTACTTTGAGCCCAAGTAATCAAAACGAAAATTTAAGTTATAGAATGGCACTTGCTTCATGTGAGGTGCTTTTAAACAGTGAAGCACTCCTTGGGGAGTATGTCCATAGGATACATTCAGGTGTGCTTATTAATCACACCACCGGCCCAGTTCCTTCATCTATTTTTCTGGAGTATTTAAAACTCTTATAGAGTGATCTTTTAGTATCCAAAAAAATGTATGGGAACTTAATCTTCGCTGGTTAGTGGGATAGGTATCAAGAATTTTTGTGGATCTTTGCTTCTTCATCTGCAAAATGCAGGTTGTAGGACTAAATCAGTGGTTTTCAAACTCAGAATAGCATGGGATAGTTGTTAAAAATATAGATTCTAGGTCTCCACTCCAAGCCTTTGAAATATGAATATCGGTGACTCGGACTTGAGACTGTATTTCTAAAATGCTTCCCTGGTGTTTCTGATTTGGAAACCATTGGAACAGGGATTATGATACTTGGACACATTCCAACTGCCCATGACGATTTTTTCTTTTTCATTTATAGTTGAATTTTTTTGGTAATATCTTTCCCCTTCTTCCTCTCTTCCTTTTCCTCTCCCCTCCTCCTCATTATTTTGCATTTGGCTTGCTATTCATTCTGTTTGCTAATTTATTTTGAGCCGTGAATGCAGTGTTATTGTGCTGATGGCGTGTGTTGTGTCTAAAGCTGTTTTACCATATTTCGGCTTCCCACATTCAAAATGCCATTGCTATATTGAGTTACTATCTATTAATTTATGAGCTTAAGTTATTGAATATATCTACTTTGATCTCAGTTATTATTATTCATTGACTGTGGATGACTTTTCCTTAATGAGGATTAAATGGATTTCCTGAACAGACATAGAAAAGAAAATACTAAAATGATAACAAGAATAAAACTATTGTAGTTTGGCTAACTCTGATGATAGGAAGTATTGTGATAGATAAAACATTAGATATCAGAACTACCTCTGAGTTTTACATGTTTTAAGGGGACTATAGGATGAAAAGAAAAGAAGGCTCTGTTGCTGAAAGGTAATTGAGGTCATTGATTCAGTCAACAATTATTTATGGGGCACTCATTCTACATCAGGCTGTTCTGATGACACAGGGGTGAACAAAAGAGGCCAGGTCCTTGCTCATCTGGATTAGACTCATGCTGATGGGGAAACAGAGAGACAATCAAGACTCAGTCAGTAATAAGTACATACTAATATTAAAATAGATGGTGGTAAGTGTTACAAAGAAAAATTTAATGGGATGATGTGATAAAAAGTGTTTGTGTGGTCACTTTGAATTGGGAGGCTAGGAAAGGCCTCTTTGAAAAAGTAACATTGAAGCATGGAATTGATTGATCAGAAGGCAACTATACAAAGATCAGGTAGAAGAACATGCTGAGAGGAGGGGGCAGTTTATTGCAAACACCCTAAATCTACAGATGAGCTTGTTGCATGTGAGGAGCCAAAAAAGGTCAGCGTGTCAGGAGAGAAGTAGATAATAGGTGAGAAAATTGAGAAGTGACACAAGTGGGGATAAATCTTGTAGTAATAAGAATTACGTATGAGCCAAAATAAGAAGTTGTAAGTAGGAAGTGGCAATATTTTATTTAATTTATATTTTTTGACTGTCATGTGAAGAATGTACTAGAAGGGGCCATAAGTAAACTCAGGAAGCCCAGTCACAGGTCTCTTGCATTGGCCAAGCAAAGATATGGTTATGCCTTGGACTAGAGTGATGGTAGTAAGGACAGAGCAAAGTGCAAGGATTTGAAATACGATTTCAAGGTAGAGTAGACAAGACTTGCTCATAGATTGATAAAGGTATTGAGGGAAAGAGAAGCATAAAAAACTTATGTCTTGAGCAACTGGGGGAATGGTGGTGCTATTTACTCATCTAATACGTAGATGACTGGAGTAGCCTATCACCTACCCATTCTTCCTTTATAACTCTCTCAGGCATTTTGGATCCCACAATATGTCTTATGTAGTAAAAAGAATTGATATTGAGACATCTAAGCTCTGCCTTTTGCCAGCTTTGGGCAGTGAGAAATTTACTTAGATTTTGTGAACACAAATTTCTCATTTGTGATCAAAACTTTAGATGAGATTTATACTGAACCTCTTAAGCTCAGATCAATGTGCACAGTAAGCGAGTCACTGAGACACTTGGTGCTTGGAGGTAGAGAAAGGTTTATTTGAATTGGCCAAAATGAGAAGGCGGGAGAATAGGCTTTCTCAGAGCTGCCTTAACAAAGGAAGAAAGCAGGGGGTCTTCATAGGGCTAAGGGGTTTGGGAGGTGGAGTTTTGGGGAAACAAAGGGGAAATCTGTGTTTCTTTCACTTTAGATAAGACCTTGGGCAACCAGACTTCTTGGCGGCAGTGGCAGTGGTGGGGGTGGGGGGTGCAGGGGGGGAGGGGGGCTGGTTATCTGGTAGTTGTAACTTCCTTAAAGGCATTCTTTTTCTCCTGCAAAACAAGCTCATAAATCCTTGTGAACCTTGAGTGACCCCTTTGGTTAGACAAGTAAACAACAAGTTAATAAGCTATAATTATGCATGTTCTGTGAAGCAAGCATTTGGACACAACATATACATCTAATGGGAACTAAGTTAGTTTATTCTTTTCATCTGTGTCTGTGTTGGGAGCAAAGTTGGAGGGTAACCATGCTCGTATGGAATATTTACAGTAACACTCAGGTACCCAGCTTCAAGATCATGAATGTGCGTAACAGAGGACCTGTACATAAAAAGGGCACCATTCTTTACATAAATTCAAACTTTCCCCAGCTGTATTCTATTCTCTTACTACAGAACATGATTCTTATGATTTAGATGCCGCTAGTCAAGGTTGTCACTCATGCTCATTTTAGTAGTTTTTATCTGAAATGGTGGAGGATTCTGAAGATTTTTGTTGCATCTGTTTGAAGATAAGTATATCTGAAACTGTAGCTACCATTTGAATTTACTTCTTAAGAACAAGTGTTTCTATATTTATCGACTCACAACATGACCATATTGGAAAACTATTTGTTCTTCTGACCTTGCAAAGTTGTATGTCTTCTTTTATTTTTTTCCAGCTTTATTGAGACGTAGTTGACATGTAACATTGTGTAAGTTTAAGGTGTATAATGCAATGATTAGATACATGTATGTATTGTGAAATATTTACCACAATAAGGTTAGTTAATACATCCTTCCCATCACATAATTACCATAATTGTTGTCATTATGGTGAGAACATTAAAGCTCTACTCTCAAAGCAACTTTCAAGTATACAATACAGGTACTGTTAATTATAGTCATCATGCTGTACATTAGATCCCTGGAACTTATTCATCTTATAACTGAAAGTTTGTATCCTTTGACCAACTTCTCCCCATTTCCCACACTCCTCAGCCCCTCACAACCACTATTCTACTGTTTCTATGAGTTCGATGTTTTTAGATTCCGCATACAAGTGAGATCGTACAGTATTTCTCTTTCTCTGTCTGATTTATTTCATTTAGCATAATTCCCTCGAAGTCCATTTATGTTGTCTCAAATGGCAGGATTTCCTTCTTTTTTATGGCTGAACAATATTCCATTGTGTTTATATATATATATATATATATATATATATATATATCACATTTTGAAATCCATTCATCCATTCAAAGACACTTAGGTTGTTTCCATGTCTTGGCTATTGTGAATAATGCTGCAATGAATGTGGGAGTCCAGATATCTCTTTGAGATAGTGATTTCATCATCTTTGGATATATACCTATAAGTAGGATTGCTGGATCATAGGTAGTTCTATTTTGAATTTTTTAAGGAACTTCCATGCTGTTTTCCATAGTGGCTGTACAAATTTACATTCCCACCAACCAGCCAGTGCCCCTGGCTGTCAGTGTGCACAACCCTGGCTGCTGGTTCATTGCAGGCTCGTGGCAGAGGAGGCCGGTGATGACAGCTGTGCTGGGTTTGTTTTCTTCCGTGGCAAAAGCAGCTGGGTTTGTGTGCAGAGTAGGTTACCGGGAACCCGGATTGCTCCGCTGTGTGGCTGCTACTGGTAGCCCCTGCTTTTCTTCCTTGTTCTGAGCCATCTCTGTATGTCTCAGCTTTGCAGGTCTCCGGGTGGGGTGGAAACAAGGCGGGACCTTCATGCAGTGCCCTGAAAGGCTGAGGAAGCTGGTCGCTCACCCTGCTCTTCCTTCCCCTGCAAAGGGAACTCTTTCTAGCTGGGAAGTTCCGTCTTGCTGCTGAGCCATGCAGCTTGGGAGATGGGATGATACAGGCAAAACGAAGCTGTCTTCCTTCCCTTTCTGGGCAGTTATTCTCAAGCCCTTTGTTCCACTGTGCTGCTGAAATTTCTTAAGTGGACCACAGAGCTCTCTCAAAGCTCTTTTTGTTTGTGGATAGCTGTCTAATTGTTGCTGTTTGTGGGATCTCCTACTTGTCCATCTTGGTGACATCACGAATAAACTCTGTGTGTCTTCTTAATTGACTAAAAGCAAATCATCGCTCCTAGAGGCGAGAGTAGTGTCAGATAGATTCAATGAAAATAAAGCAGCTGGTGAGTTGGGTAAACTGATACAAACTCAGCTGTGACTTACTATCAGAGTTTACATGCATATATTTGAAATTTATGTGAATACAAAACAATAAACAAGAGTAAGAAATATATAAAAAATCTGGATGCTCCAGAAATACAATTCATATTCTGTTTTTCCTTAACAATAAAGAGTAAGCATTTTCCCACTTTTGTGTATACTGTGAGGACCTGATTTTTAATATATGCATGGTATTGCATCATATAGATGAGTTACGTATTATTTAATAAGTTCTCTAATCACACGTAGAACTCTGATTTCACTACCAGTATCATAATTTATGCTATTTAACAAAGGAAGATTGAGAATTTCAGAAACTTATGGACTCTGTTTGTGGATTTGCATTACTTTTGGCTGCTAATGTAGAGTTACACTCAGCTATATCCCAGCGGATATACTTTTTTTCGTGGATGGTGAACAAATTGAATTATTTTTAAAAAGACAGACAGTAAATGGTATATTTTAAGAAGTCTGTATAACTTACCTTTAGCTCCTCTTGTATATTTAAATATGTTTTAAAGGAAAAAAAATCGCAGTACCTAATACTTCTAAAGCTGGAATTAAAGTACATTAAGACTTTCTTGAATCTTGTTATCTGTCATTCTAAATCCTCTTGAAGTTAGGTATAAAGAATAATAGATATATATTCAGTCAAGATACTGAAGATTTTTACAGGCTTTTGGATGAGAAGATTTTCAGCTATCAGTGTTTAAGCTTCAACTTGCTGTCTGTTAGTCTTGACAAGGGCAAAATAAGATTCTAATAGTTGTGATTGTGGAGAGAGTGCTTTTTCATTAGGTGAGGCAAAGTGTCAATTAAAAGGGTATTGAGATAAAGAAATTGAAACTAGATTAAGTTTATACTTTTTCATGGATGATAAGAAAATCCATTTTCAAGTTACATTTCATTGAGGATATATACTATCAGAGGCAAAGCTGAAATACCTTAAATACTTAACAGACTGCCTTTAGTCTTCAAAAGACTTATTAACTGTCTAATAATCATTTCAAAAGAAGTTTTGTATATATAAAACAAGCATATTTTAAATAAAATGGTATGCTAAGGTCAAACAATGAAGTAACTTTTAAAGAAGCTATAATCAGCAATCTTATTTTCCCCTCTATCTTTCCTAGTAGTTCCCTACCATTTAAATACTGAGCCTTTGCAATCTTTCAATGGGGTTTCTAATCTTATAAGGAAATTTGAAAACTGTATTTGATATATATCCACAAAAATAAATACCGTGTCCATTTCTAGAGTGCCTGTCCATTTTTAGAGGCAAGGCACGGTCAGACTAAACTTAAGCTTTTAGTACAATGTTGAAAATTGAGTGTGCATCTATAAAATGCATGAAGTACCAAGCTAGAGTTTGCTCTCCTGGCTAATCTATGTAAATAAAATTAAGTTTCTCTCTGATGGTTACTGCATATAGCGAAAGTGGTTGGATAGATTTTCTCAAATTTAGAAATCCTGCTAAGGACATAACACGTAGGCTATGCATTAAATAAGAAATTCATGTAGAGAAGACCCAGGAGACCCTCAAAGAGATGCCTCCAGTGGAACTCCAGGCATTGATTTGCACAGAGCTGCTTCTCACACTGCAACTTGATCTAGATTGCTTCCAGGTAAGTAGCACTAGAGATTTATCTACATGTTTGTGATAGTTAATGATTCTTCCTATTTGTTTAGGAAAAAAACATAATATTGAAATTTAGCTACTTCCTTCTGGCCTCTATGGTTTCATAGGAGGAATCTGCTGTCATTAGAATGAGCGTTCTCCTATAAGTAACTCATCATTTCTCTCTGAGTGCTTTCAAAATTTTCTTTTTGTCTTAGACTTCAGAAGTTTAATTATGATGGATTTTGCCAAGAATGCCTTTGGGTTTATCCTGTTTAAGGTTTATGTAGCTTCTTGAATCTGTAGGTTTGTGTCTTTTGCCAAATTTGGGGAGCTTTCAGCTACTATTTATTTGAATACCCTTTCAACCCTACTGTCTTTCTCCTTGATTTCCGAGGCTCCAATGATATGAATGTTGAAACTTTTTGTTATATTCCCACAAGTCTTCTAGTCTCTGTTCATTTTTTTTTCCTGTTTTTTTTTCTCTCTTTTTCATACTGACTAAATTCTATTGATCTTTCCTCAAGTTCACTGATTCAACCCTCTGTCGTCTCCACTATTACTGAGACCATCCAGCAAGTTTATTATTCCTATTATCGTATTTTTAGTTCTGTGATTTTCATTTAGTTAATATTTATTATTTACCTTTCTTTGCTGGGATTTTCTATTTTTGCCATCTGTTTTTTAAGAGAATTTGTAATTGATCGTTAAAGCATTTTTATGATGGCTGCTTTCAAATCCTTGTCAGATAATTCCAATATCTGCTTCATCTTGCTGTTAGCGTCACTTGATTGTCTTTCCTCTTTCAAGTTGTGATTTCTAGATTCTTGACATGATGAGTGATGTTTGATTGTATCCTGAACATCTCATCTATTTTGATAGGACACTCTGGATCCTATTTAAATCTCATATTTATCAGGCAGTTACCCTGTTGATTAGTACACAGGCCTTAGCTACAGTTTTGGTCTATGGTTCAGTTTAACTTGCAGAGCATTTGCAGTGTTATTCTAGTCTACTTGGTTAATCGGTTACTGATGTGGTTGCTATTGGGCCCTGCTGGTGCTGCCCAAGAGGACTCAAGGGGTTTTCTGGGGCTGGGGAGCTGGCGTCTCTGGGTGGAGGGGAGGAGCCTCAGCCCACAGGGACTATGAGTCTTCCAGGTCCAAGTGGGGTTGTGGCGGGATCCCTCTTTCCAGCTACCCATATCTCTTGGTGAAGGAGGGGCATGTCGGGCCCTGTGCAGAGGAGAGCACTTCCTCTGGCAGCTTACTGTTAGTGTGGTTCCCTATCCGTCCCCTTATGGGTGTTGCTGAGCTCACCTGGTGCTGTCGGAGAGACTTCCAAACGACCGAGGGAAAGAATGAGCCTGTCTGCTGTTGCTAGGTTGAGAAGAGTGTGCATGTAAATTGCCCTTGTATTATTTTTTCTAGTCCTGGGATCCGAAACCAGTTCTTCTTCCTTTTGTCGCCTTTCAGAGTTTTCTTTTGATTGCCTCTTGTGTTATTTCTGGAATTTATAGTTATAGTTAGTAGGAGAAACAGGGAGAAATGAGTCTACACATCTTGTCCAGATCTCAAGTTCCACCTACCATGGCATATTGGAAATGGAAAGGAATTTGATGTCCAACAGTTTCGGCGTGGAATCCTTGTTTAGCCACAAATCTATATGCCCTATATGATCTTAGGAAATTTATTTAACCTCTCTGAGTCACATTTTCTTCACCTGCAAAATGGGTTCATTTATTTATTCACTCGTTATTCATTCAACAAAGTGGCTATCATTGTGATATTCCTTTAACTGGGCACTGTTCCAGGCACTGGAGATGCAGTCGAGCATAGGACAGGGAAGATCCCTGCACTCATGACATTTCATTTTTGTGGCATATGCAGCTAATCAACAGGTAATCTGAAAATAAATAATTCTAGAGAGTGATAAGTTCTGTGAGAAAAATAAAACATAGTAATGTTAAAGAATGACTGAGACAGATACCTAGATGGGTGTACTTCAGATACTCAGGCAGAGTCTCTCTGAGGGGGTGCCACTTCATTCATTCATGCCACTGATTCAGCCCACATTGATTGAGCTCTTACTAGGTCCTGGGTATATATTTGAACAAAGACCTGAATGATGAGAGGCCCCCAACCATTTGAAAATATAGGGGGAAAGCATTTCAGGCAGAGGAATTTTTGTAAAAAAGCCCTGAGGTGGGAAGAATTTTGACAAGATCAAGGAACGGAGAAAGGTGTCTCGTATGGTTGGAATGTGATAAATGAGGAGTATTGTACCAGAAGTGATCAGAAAGGTAGGCAAGGAACTGATTATGTAGGAGCTTTGGAGCCACAATAATGAGCTCAGCTTTATTCTGCCAATAATGGGAAGTCTTTAGAGGGTTTAAACAGATAAGTGATACAATCTATGTATGTTTTATAAAGGTTACTGTAGCTCTTTCATAGGGAATGGAATGTAGGAGAGCAAAAATAAAAGCTGAGACCTTAGTGAAAAGGTATTTCAGTAGTCCAAGTAAGAAATAATTAAACTTGAACCTGAGAGATAGCTGTGGAAAGAAGAAGTTGTAGATTGGGGATATACTGTGCAGTTGGAGCAGGCAAGATTTTCTGAAGGATTGGCTCTGTGAAGTTAGGAAAAATGAGGACTCTGTTTCTGACTTTGGGTGGATGATAGGAATCATTTTAGACATGAGAAGATTGGGAGAGGAGATGGTATTAGAGTTGGGGTCAGAAATAAATATACTTGTTTTGGCTAAGTTAGGTTTTGAGGTGTCTGTAAGACCTCCATGGAGATGTACTGTAAGTTAGTAAATATTCAGGCCTGCAGTTCATGGGGTTCGGGTCTGGGGCTACAGCATGAGTCTGGGTGTCACCAACATTTAGATGATATTTAAGGCAGTAGGACTGCAGGAGGTCATCTAAATGGAAATTATAGAAAAAGAAGAGAAAAATCGGAGCTACTCCATAATTTAAAGTCAGGACTAAGGGATGCATCCAGCAAAAAGAGACCAAGAAGGAGCAAGAGAAAGTGGGAACAGAAATCATGTAATTCAGTGTCAAATAAGCTAAGTGAAGAAAATATTTCAAGAAAAGAGAAGGGGTCAACTTTGTCAAATGCTTTAATAAAATAAAGACGTAGAAGTAACTGATGGATTGGTTAATTTGGAGGTATTAAGTGGCCTTGACAAGAGCCATTTTAGTGGAGTAGTCACGGTTATTATGAAAATCATTTATATATGAAGTTAGACATTCTACTAATTTTAATTACTTTTCCCTCCTTCAGCTTCTTCATGTGTGAAATGGTGATAATGATGCTTTTATGCTCATGACACTCTTTTTATGCTCATATCACTAGATTTTTGTAAGGATCCAATGACAACGCATGAGAAAAGTCAACCTATGCAGAGTTACACAAATGTAAACTTAATCTTTATTTTTCTGTTGTATATTTGGAGGTAGACATGTTTTAAGCAAATGAACACTGAACGCATACATCCAACGAATTGATGCTCTTCCTTTAAAAAATAAGTTTGATCCAAAAAGAATTGCCTCCACACGATAGATGTTTAAATGGTTGGACTTGTTTTTAAATTTACAGAAGATGTGGTATATATACACAATGGAATACTACTCAGCCATAAGAAACGATGAAATCCAGGCATTTGTGACAACATGGATGAACATTGAGGGTATAATGCAAAGTGAAATAAGTCAGAGGGAGAAGGTCAAATACCATATGATTTCCTTCATTAAGTAGTAGATAATAACAACAGTAAACAAACACATAGGGACAGAGATTGGATTGGTGGTTACCAGAGGGGAAGTGGGGAGGGAGGAGGGTGAAAGGGATAATTCGGTACATGTGTGTGGTGATGGGTTGTAATTAGTATTTTGGTGGTGAACATGATGTAATCTATGCAGAAATAGAAGTACAATGATGTACACCTGAAATTTTTACAATGTTATAAACCAATGTTACTGCAATAAACAAAAAATTAAAAAAGAAATTTACATGGAGGTATGCAAAAAAGCCCATTATTTTAAAACCAAATATTGAACCATACTTTTCCAAGGTGACAGATATAAACATTTTAAAGGCGCTTACAAAGTTTATTTTCAGTGATGACCTTATTTTTGTAATAATCACTACTACTGACATTACCATCATACCAACCACAATTAAAATCCCAGCAATACGAGCTACCATTTTTAGAGCATACTGTATATCAGATACTTTACATACGTTAATCTCATTTAATGTTTATAAGCACTCTATGATATAGGTGGTATGATTGTCTGCACTTTACATGTGAAAAATTGAGCCTCGGAGAGGCAGTTTGTCCAAGAACTGCAGACAGTGGATTCAGTTTTTAAAATCAAGTCTTTCTTAATCCATTGTTCTCACTCTTGACACAATCCTGCCTTTTCATTTTTGAGTGTGTTGAGAGGTAAGACGAGGGTTCTGGAGTACCTACACAGACAAAGTTTCTAGACTTGAGACTAAAACCAAGTTTTGTTTATTCTAAGAAAAGAAAAACTACATAGGAAAAAATCTAGAAGGTAGGTTAGAACATCAGATCTAGGAGGAAAACGACCTGAGACATGGGAAAACCATTTGAAAAATGTAGAACTCTACCCACGACTGGATGTGTCTATTGAAAGAGGGACAGGGGAGATAGCCAGGCCATAGGTAAATAGAACATAATATGTCTTGGTTATGAGTTTACTAGGCAGGAGAGAATTCTAGGAGTCACAGTTGGGGATGCTGAAGTTTAAGGATGGGATATCCATTATTTGGGGAGGGTCAGAAAGGGGAAAATTAATATGTATTTGTTTTATGGGAAGCTGAGACATGGGAGTGATTGTCATAAAGGAAGAAGTTTATTGTATTCCCAGACCCCTAGAATCAGGAGGCATGGCACGCAACACAGGGCCTCACAGGGAAGCACCAGTGTCAGTCAGAAGGGTCAGTTGCTCACGCTGAGGGGAAAATATGGGCAAGATCCTTTGTTGTGGTTTCCATGAGAAGGAATAGGCAAGGCAGGGTAAGCAGACTAGCTTTGGCTAGTTTGAATGATTTCAGTGGGCTATGGGGTATAGGAGCTTCCCCAATAGTTTGGTACCTGGCCCTAGGGTGATTAGGGCAGATGGATAGTGGCCTGCAATGTGAGAGGCTGATGAAGAGAGGGTTGGGTGTGTGGGCTCTGCATTGACTGATTTGCATGTGAAAGTTGTGCTCATGGGCAAGTTGTTCGATATCACTAGGAATTAGCTAACCCTGAGAAGGGCAGTCCCTCCCAGGTCATTAGGGCCCCAGATGTCAAAGCATCAGCATATAGAGAATAAAAATTCATGGTTAATACAGCATGAAGCACTTACTGTATACTAGGCACAAACTATCTCATTTATTTCTCATGGTAACTCTTAAGGTAGGAATTAGGTTTTGATTTTCATAAATGAGAAAATTTATGTTGGTTGATTGTGGGAAAAGTCCCAATTTGGGATGAAATCCTGACAGTGTCAGTGCACTAAGTAATCACTTAATAGCACTGGACGCTGCCATTCTGTAGTTGCTACAGGATGTGCCTGTGGGTGGTGGAGAGAAAGAAGACTAGATGATTTCTAAGGTTTCTCACTGCCTGAGTTGCCTGGTATAGTCTGATGGGATTTGCAGGAAAGGGGTGATTTGAGGATGCTTGTTGTGGCAGTGTGCAGGAAGCACTGTTAAGAGGGAGCTCGCCCAGAAGAGTGTGGTAATAGAGGCACTGGGCATAGGGGAGAATTAAATAGTAGAAAACCTGAATCCTAACTCTGTCTACACTACTTTGTTGCTGGGTGACACTGAGTGACTTCCTAGATTAAGGGAGAAAGGACTAAAAACACTTCCAAAGAGCTTTTGAGGATTCAAAGTTTAGTAGAAGAACTAACAGTGATGAAACAAAATAGGAAAGGAAAATTTTGTGTTGAAATAAGTTAACTAGTTATGTAGAAAGTATTCAATAGATACAAGTTGAATTGGATATAATTTCATCTGGTGTAGATTTTCTAAGAAAAGCGGGCTATAGTTCACCTGAAGAGAATCTGGATGCTCTTATTAAACTTAAATGCAGAGATTTCCGTTACTTATCTCTCCCTTTTCTTAGTTTCTATAACACAGGTTAGCTACCACACAATCTCTAGTAAATACTCCGGTAATTGTTTATTAATTGTCTTTTATTGTGCTCTAATGTTTTCCCTATTTCTTACAAAAATAGACTATTAGCAACTCAAGATAAGAGCTATGTCTAGATCTCTTATAGCATCTAGTAAGTTCTGGACATATAGATACCCAGTAAATATTAAGAGGTTATGAATTCGTTGCCTGAACGAATCTTAGAAAGCTTGTAATTTAGTTCTCTAGTCTTGCAAATGAAGAAACAATCTTGGGAAGGATGAGGTGCTCGTCTAAGGTCAAAGGTGAGGTAGTGATGCTGCCAGGATGCCATCTGGCACCTGCTTCAAATCGCGCCTTTTGATTGATAGATTGAGTGTCCAGTGCTTGCTTTGACTTTCTTATGAGCTTCATCGGCTTTAAAAGAAAAGCTAAATTCATTTAAATGTTTTATAAATTCTAATTGCCCCTAATTATATAAAATGCCTTGGATGATATAATTTTTTAACGAGGCCTTTATTCTGTCATTTGTCATTGATAGAGATGACAGGAATAGAATATGTGTTAAAAATGTCAAGTGTACTAGGATGATGACATTTTATGAAAGTGCATAATTAAATTGTATTTTGGAAGAACGGATAATACATATTTCCAAAGGAAGTGAATTATATTTGAGAACGCTTTGAGGGGTCTCCAAATGGCATTCCATAACTCAACACCAGCTTTGTATGTTATCTCAGAGCTGCCAAAGAAGAAGACAAGATGATACTCTCTATGGCAACATAGGAAAGACGATGTAAAGTGTACAGATGTCTAAATGCTTCCCAAAGGCACAGTGGAAGTTGCACATTTTATTTCTAACAGCATGTCCTGGGGCCAAAAACAAACTGCTCACCTTCATTACAAACATTGACAGAGGTACGATCTAATATGGGATTAAGTGAAGAAATGATTGCTTACTAGAAAATAATATTACTCATAGGGCTGCAAAAATGGTATTTTGCAGCACTGATGTATGGCAATACCTGTGTTTCTACTCTAATTGGATATAAGTCTTAAATTGCCAAACTCTCTACTCAATCCCTTGTCAAAAGAGGAGAAGTGTGGTGATAATTTTTGAAAACTTGAATATATCATAATTCTACTTTATAGTTATCTGAGCCTAATCCTATGGGGCAGATAATGTTAATAATGAAAAGAAATGTGTTCTTTGTTGGTAACACATTTATATCACTGCTAGCTCATATGCTGTAAACAAATGTGGACCAAGTAAGGAAGGAAAGTTAAGGGAAAGCAATAAAAAGTGTACAGGAGAGATGAGGTGAAGTGAATTTGGCTCTTTCAGTGGGCCAAAATTTTCATAGACCAACTTCAGTCAGGGGTTTTACAAATCCAATCTTTTTCTAGTGGATGTTGAGACTCAAGGGGAAAGCAGTAGGTGGGACAGGGGAATGGTACGGCTTTGTGAGATGAAGGAGCTTTAAATTTAGGAAAATTCACCTAAGATGATGGGGGGGGGGTGGAATGTGCTAGTAAATTGGCTTCAGAAGCTGCACAGGGCCATTGGACTATTAGAACTTCAGGACTCTGAGGGTCAAAGAAAATAGAGAAGGCTTGGGTGTCTAAGAAGCACAGAAAGTAGGGATCAAGTAAGTGACCTGTCTTCCCCATGGGAGACATACAAATGGTTTTAGAAATTTAGAGAAACAGTACCAAGGAGGTACAAAAATTTTTTAAAATTTGCCGTTTGATGAGGCAAGGGCTTTGATAAGTTGTCTTACTTGGTTTGGGCTGAGATGCAAATGCACTGAATTAAAGCACAGGTTGGAAGGAGTCTATCAAGTTAGTATGCATCATTTTTACTTTTAAACAAAGGCCTCTCCATTGCATTCTGTCTTGCCTCGGTTGGCTAATAACAGGAGTGGCTCCCCTTTATCCAGTGACCCTGAATCTTGCATCCAGGAATCAGCCTTCTTGCCAGAACAATATAAATATCTTAAATATTTAACGAATATGCTTCCATACGAGGGTTGTGTAATGCATTGCTAGATGGATGGTTTATTCATGACCAGCCAGCCTATTTGAGGCTAGATGCCTTGCTATAAATGGCTGAAGCAGGAGATGGGAGAGGTAAGACAGAGAAAACAGAAATTTAGAGATTCAAAAGTCTGAGAATGGTCTTAAATGGCCTATTACTTTCCACCCTCTTGAATTGACTATTTATAACTTGCCATCCTGTCAATTAAAGACCTAATTTCACCTAAACAAATTTATATGTTCCCTATGAAAACTACTTCATGTCATTTATTTATAGTCTACTTCAGACCTTTTGAAGTCTGAGTTTCGATGTGTATTTCATAAAACTAATAGAATTCTTAATATATTTTGGTATTTTACTATTACAGTTATCTATGACCATCATAATGTGTAGCTAAGAATAACATCATCATTTTTTCAACTCCATGTCCTGTCTCTCTTTCAATTATATATGAGTTGGGCAATATTGAAAACAAGAGAGCTGTGGTATCACCTATCACTGATACTGAAATACTCATTTAAAAAATACCTATCTTAGCTCAGGAGCAATACACCAGAAAGAGATAAGTTGAAAATGGTTGTTTCTTCAAAAGTTTGTTAGCATTGCACGTTAAGGATAGTACACTGGTTTTGTTTACTGTTGTCTGTATGGTTTGAATTTGAATGTTAAATGTGGGTATAAGACTAGATTGACAGGGAGTTTAATGGAACAGCACACGTGTGAATTTGAGGGAACTTGCCTTACAAATGACACCTTCTTGGTAACCATGTTATGTCTAAAGCAGTGAAGGGTATCTCTAGATCTTGGTTCACAGTTGAATTATTTATTTGTAAGTGACAGTACTTGTGGTCAAATGAACAGTCTCACAATTTGTCAATTAACAACTTAGTCTTGCTTTTAATATGTCATATACAATTCATATTATAGGATGCATCTAGGATAGTTACTGTTTTATTCAATATTTTCCTTTTAATTATTGTTAACTTCCTGTTGTCAGTAGAGAAGGAAAAAACATCTAATTTTTGGTTGCCAGTGAAAAATCTAGGGTTTTTATTCTCAATATATAACTGTCAACGTGTCTGAGGTAGGAGAGTTTTGCTGAAGAAATCATTCTTTAATCAAGAAGGTGCAAACTGGCCCCTCCTTGAAACAATAGAAAAGTAAAAGTAAAAAATGATTGAGTAGAATTGCATGAGCAACACAGTTACATAGGGTTTCATCTACAAGTCAGACTACATCATGATCAACCCTGCTATTTAAATGGGACAACGGTTTCTTGCAAACTGGGCAATTACTCAGGGCAAGAGAAACAGAATGGAAGTTCCACCCATCTGACCTTCTGCCAGGTTTCATGTTTATTCTTTATACTTGCACAGTCTAACACATTTATTCTTCCCACAGGAGTTGCTCTGATATGCATTAGACATTAATATGCACATTTGAATGAGGAGTCAGTTCCAAGTTACAATAAAAACCACCTGTAAAGAATTTCTTCCCTATTTCAAATATTTAAAACAGTCACAACAGATTAAATTATTTCTTTAAGGAAAGTAAGTTGTGCTTTATTCTTTTTAAATGTTCCAAATTTACTTTATTAGTTATTTTATGGTATGTCCTTAATGAATACATTCACATCAGACCGAGGGGAGTGAAGCCCGTTACTGAGAGGGCTCTCTAATGAGTTGTACAGAACTGAAATAACTACATATGCATTCCGCAAATGGACCATTAATTGGAAAAAGAACCAAAGTGTGAAGATATAATCCTATAGGATGGAACTTAAAATGGTGATATATTTTAAGGCTTTAGAACTTTCGATTCACTTGTGTGGAGGAAAAGGTGAATGTGAAACCTATTTGTGTTTCCTTCTACCTAAGGTATAGCATTTCCATTAAGCCATTGTTGTAAACTTTGAGAAAAAAAAAATTTTGAGAATTTTGTTCACGAGAACTCTTATCTTTTTCTTTTTTGGTTATTTAAGTAGCGTGTCCCGTCTCACTGGTGTCTCTCCTCTTGGGTTGCTGGTGCTGCAGGGTTTGCTTAAGCTGTAACATACTGCCCTGAGGAGGAGCAAAGACACCTCGATACCGCTGCGTCCACTAGAACAACGTGGTAAGAACCAGGGTCTTCTGTAGATGCCCGAGGGGCAGGGCAGGGCTGGGAGGGAGCATTAAATCAGGCCACACTGCCACTAGCCTCCACTGGCCCTGGAAAAAACAGCCTGGGTAGGGCCAACAGCCGCCTCTTCCCAGCCAGCCAACCCTGTCACCTGCCCACACTGCCACCCGTGGGGGCTTTCATCCCCAGGGCCCCAGAAGGTCCGCTGGTTGCCTTACTCGGTGCAACTCCTGCCCTCTAAACTGAGCTGGGGCCACCACCAGTCTTGCCTGTGATGCGTTTCAGGCAAACACAACCTCTCCCTGCTTTGCAAAAACAAAAACAAAACACTGGATGCATATGTGAGTGAAAAGGGGAGCTATTCATGTTCACAGTTGGACCACAGGCATAAACCTAGTCTGTCCTGGACACACTGGGACATGTGGTTGTATTAGTCAGGGTTCTCCAGGGTTCTTTATATGTATTATACATATAAAGAGATTTATTATAAGGAATTGTCTCATGAGCTTATGAAAGCTGGAAAATCCAAAATCTATAGAGCTCATATCCCAGTTCTAGTCTGAAGGCTGGAAGTGCTGTAGAACCAAGAAGAGCTGATGTCCTGGTTTGAAGGTCGTTCGGCAAGAGAATTCTCTTACTCCGGGTGGGCCAGCCTTTTGTTCTATTTAGAACTTCAACTGATTGGATGAGGCCCACTCACATTATGGAGGGCAATCTGCTTTACTTAGTCCACCAATTTAAATTTTTTTGTTTGTTTGTTTGTGAGGGAGATCAGCCCTGAGCTAACATCCATGCTAATCCTCCTCTCCTTGCTGAGGAAGACCGGTTCTGAGCTAACATCTATTGCCAATCCTCCTCATTTTTTTTTTTCCTTCCCCAAAGCCCCAGTAGACAGTTGTAAGTCATAGTTGCACATCCTTCCAGTTGCTGTATGTGGGATGCGGCCTCAGCATGGCTGGAGAAGCAGTGCGTCGGTGCACACCCAGGATCCGAACCCGGGCTGCCAGCAGTGGATCGCGCTCACTTAACCGCTAAGCCACCGGGCCGGGCCCTAAATTTTAATCTCATTCAAAATCACCCTCACGGATACACCCAGAATAATGTATGACCAAATATGTGGGCACCCCATGGCCCAGTCAAGTTGACACATAAAATTTGTAAGTGCAATGGTCATCCAACTTATTTGAAAGCAGCAGATGATTTAATTCCATGTTGAACCTCTGTCCACAGTGATTCATACAGTATTTTCTTTTACGTTTACTTGAATGAATTCAATCTCTTCTTGTTCTATACTTGCCCTTAGCTTGGGTCAGAACTTCCCTGGCTCTCATCCCATCACGTATTTACCTCTTTCTTGCATGTATTAAATTCTATCGTGTCATTTTAAAACAGTGGTCCCTCTGTGAGGGACGTGTGGTGGTGGTTAGTAGATGGAGGGATAGAGGCAACAGGAGGGTTGTCAGACACCACCTTGGTTTCAACTATGATAGCTCTGTTTTTTTCTGTTTTATTTGTTTTTCTTCCCAGTAAGCTTTTATGTGAGGGCAGATTAGTTGGCTAAAATATATTTGAAAATCACCGCATATTTTCCTTAATGAGTCCATGATTTTGCATCAGGTGATCCATGAACCTGCTGAAACTGTTTGTAATAATTCCTTTCTTCATACAGACATATTTTTCTGAGGAGAGGGCACACAAATTTCTCATTTATTTAGAGAGATCTATAACTCACAGCAAATCATCTTTGGTCAAATGTTATGCATGACATCTTACATTTTCAAAAGGAGATATGATTTAGAATTACATTCAAGGATTTTGAAAGTATCGATATTTAGGAAGTCATCCCCTGTGTTTCTGTTGGATCCCTAACAAAATGATACAGAAATGATGCAAGGATTCATCAGCACCAGAAAACAGAAGAGAAAAAAATGGTTCTTCAATCCACATTTAGTTGTGGACATTCCTGCCTTCTTGGTGTGGTGGCGTACTTGACATGTGGAGACTGAGATATCTTCCTGCTCGGCAGCTTTCTCTGAAACTTGGCTAAAGAGAAAAATCAGTGAGTCAGATCAAGTTTAAACAGAAAAACTGTCAGTTTTCTCTTGTTGCATAGCAAACATTCTCAACACTTAGTGGCTTAAAATAACAGCATTTATTTTTTTCTCACGATCCTTTTGGTTGACCGGGTGGTGTATTACTCCATGTAGTGTCAGCTGCTTGAAGCTGGGAGCTTGGCCAGATCACCTCGGTTCTCCACGTGGTGTCTTATCCTCCATAAGATTTTCGTGTGTCTTCTCTCCTAGGAGAATAGCCTGGAATTCCTCATAGCATGGAGACTGGGTTCCAGGAAGACAATCCCAGTGTACAAATGCTTATCAACCCTCGGCTCGCATCATGGCTGCTGACGCGGGGCCAAAGCCAGTCTCATGTCCGAGCTCAAAATTAATATGGGAGAGAACTCCACAGGCCCCAGTACCGGGAGTGGACTCCTTGTGAACCACCGGTGTAAAGTCTAACACAGAAAAGACTTGAGAAAGTTCTTTGCACCAAACAGGCTGGTAGCTCATGGTCAGAAATTAAATCTACTTTAAATTAAAAAAATTAATTTTTAATTAATTAAATGAAAAAATTAAATAATTAAAATTAAATTAAATTTAAATTAAAATTTTGTCCCGTTTAGAAAATGCATCCATACATATAATAATAGAAAAACTTATACCTTGAAACCTTCCTTATTAAAGTAGGAAGAAAGAAAATGAAATAATTGTGTTCTATTAAAAATATGTTTTTTAATCCCGAAAATAAAAATTAAGGAGAACATAGGCATGAATAATAGGGCAAAAGGGAGACTTTAATAATTTGAAAAATCTTCACATGTTATAGATTAATATCAAAAATTGCTTCCTTAAAAAGTCTAACAAAATTGACAAAGCTCTCATAATTAAAAATGAAGTAAAACAGAGAAAACATACACAAAATGAAGAATGAAAATTGATCATAGGGACAAAGATTATTATGATTAATTCTAGGCTTACTAATATGTCCTTCTTTATACTATTCTGGAATCCATTACCAAATACTATAAAGAAACACAAATTTGAAGTAAAAATATTCAAAAAGATGGTGCAAAATTATCATTATTTGTAGATAATGTGACTTGCTATCCAGATAACTCAAAATTATTGAGGTTAACAAGAAATTAGATATTTATAAAATACACGTAGAAAAATAAAGAGCTATATTATTTATCATCAATGATCACGAAACGTTGTGGAGAACAGTTTTCATTCACATTAGTAGCAGAATTTCAGGAATAAGTTAACACATTGCCTGGTTCATGAAAGGCTCCCCCCAAAATATTTTCTGGATGATCAAGGACTAATAAAATGAACAAGAAGAGTGTAGAACCTATATAAATAGAGCTAATACACTTTACTTGAGACACAATAAAAGCCTTGATTAGATAAATGTATATCATGTTCCAGGATGGGAAGTATGAATATTGTAAAGATGTTAATTTTATCCTATTAATTTAAAGGCTTAATTCAATTCCATTATGTACTTCCAAAGAATTTTTTGGAACTTAAAGTCATACAAAAGTTTAATGGAAGAACAAAAAAGGGGAGAAGGGTATACATTTCTTTTTTTAAAATGAAGGGTAAGGTGTAATAGCACTACCAAGTAGTTGATATCAAAACTGGACCATGGTAATCAAAACAGCATGTGATTACCACCAAATCCCAACAATCAGATTAATGGAACTGAATAAAAATGTCAGCCACAGGCTTTAATTGTAATCAGAATTTGATATATGGCAAAGTAAAATTTCAAATCAGTAGGAAAATAACAGTTTATTTAAACAGTGAAGCTGAAAGCATTATCAAATATAAGAAAATAAGATCTCTACCTCAAATCATGATCCGTTAAAAGTAAAAACAATGGTAATTGGTACATTTGTCTACAAAAAACTCAAAATTCTTGAATGTCAACGTATTATGAATAAAAATTAAAAAAAGTAAGTTTCAGTTATGCAAAATAAGTAAGTTCTAGAGACCTACTACACAACATTATGCCTATCGTTAACAATACTGTATTGTACACTTAAAATTTTGTTAAAAGGGTAGAGCTCATGTGAAATGTTCTTACCACAATAAAAAACAACTTGATAAAGTATTAAAAAAAAAAACAAAAAGTGAATATTCTCATGAAATAAAGAGCCTTTACAAAAAATAATGAAAGAATGAGTAATGAAAACACAAATAACAAAAAAGTGATTAGGACATGAGCTAACAAAGCAATACAAAATGAAAAAAGAACAGGATTTATTTAACCTCACAATTAATTGAAGAAAATAAAAATCTATACCTTTTTCATTTTAAAATATGAAAAATTGAGGAAAAATGATAGCCAGTGTTGGCAATAGTTCAGGTAAATGTGACTTACATGTTATAGAAGGGAATAAGTGACACATTTGTGTGGAACAATTTGGTAATATGTATCAGAATATTTTAAGTGATAATATCTTTTGATCAAGTAATTTTTTCTCCTAAAATTTACCCTAAGGAAATAATCATGGATGTGAATTAGAGCACTAATATTTAACAGCAAACATAAAATAAAATCTAAACTACTCACATTTACAACCATAGAGTATTATTGAAGGACCTCGAATCTATATGATGGGAATACTTATAGGCATTAATAATGCATGGCAGAAGAATATATACTTCATGGCAGGCAATAATATTCAGGATGATTAATATTATGTGAATATTTTATAAAATGTTATGCATAGTATAATCCTAGTAGAAAATATCCTGGGAGATATATACCAAAATATTAATAGTGCTTATTTGAGACATTATAAATAATTTTTATTTCTTTTTTGGTGTGATTTTCCAAAATTTCTTAATCATTATTTTAGTTTTGTAACCAGAAGAAAGCTATCCAAAGTTACTGAATATTATACACAAAAGGTAATGAAACAAGACTGATCCTTCTGCTTGCATACACTTATGTGAGCACATATTTACACACACACCCCTCCCAGAGTACAGATCTCTTTGTTTTACAGCATCAGCTCTGAGAGCAGCTGTGAATTAATAAAGCTTCCAGAGCTGTAGTGTCTGTGGCACAGGCGGACTATTTGGACATTCTCAGCGTGTGTTCCCCAGTTACACGAGGCGTTGAAGACCCCTGTGACTGCGTGGTATAGAGATTTGATCTGCCGTGGCCAAATCTGCTATCTGAGGACTTTTCCTCAGGCCCAGACCTGACCGTTCTCAAATATTCAGAATACTACTGGCCTAAAAGATATTTATTTTTTTTCAGTTTTCCTTCAGTTACTCCCTGAGGTATTCTCTGTCAGCAACTGATACAAGATTTACTATTTTGTATAAGTCAGGAAACATTGCTATGTCTGTCTAATATTTACTTATTCATCTTCCCTCTGTGTTCCTTTGTTCTTTATTTCCTTTCTCCTTGCTTCCTTCTCTCCATTCTTTTGTTCTTTCTTTTGTTTTTCTCTCTCTCTCTCTCCCTTCTTCTTCTCTCAAGTGCCTGCCATATGCCAGGTGTAACATAGTGTTGACCAGCGATGATCAAACCTCTTTACTTGCCTTCAATGAGCTCAGTTACTTGGGGAGATATGTGGTAATTAAAGTAGAATTTTTCCTTTAAAAATGTTTTGTGTTTTCAAAAATTTTATGAAATCAATACTTTGCAAGGGTTAAATTGAATAATTCTCACAAGGATTTAGTGAGAAAGATGGTGAGAAGCTTAAATGTTTTGACAGAATACTTCAACAGAAGCCGGGCAACTTGCCTCACAATGTGACAACCCTGTTAATACAGAGCAAAACCTCTTGGAATGATGATGAATTTGAAAACTCTAGCCTAACAAATTTGAATTCTTTTTTCCAATTTCCTGCTATGGACTGAATGTTTGTGTTTCCCCAAAATTCATATGTTGAAAAAAAATCCCCAGTGTAATGGTATTGGGAGGTGGGGCCTTTGGGAGGGGATTAGGTCATGAGAGCAGAGACCTCGTGAATGGGATTAGTTCCTTTATAAAAGAGACCCCAGAGAGCTCCCTTGCTCCTTTCCCCATGTGAGGTTACAGCAAACAAGACAGCCCTCTGGGGGGAAGCAGATTCTCACCTGACACCAAATCTTCCAGTGGACTTGATCTTGGATTCCCAGTCTCCAGGGCTGTGAGAAATAACTTTGCATTGTTTATAGGCCACCCAGTCTATGGCATTTTGTTATAGCAGCTCAAATGGACTAAGGCATATCCCCTGGAAGTGTTTTCCAGCTTACCCTGACAAGGAACAAATTTTTCCTCTCCCCATTAACTATTAACTCTGTATGGGACCATGTCCCAGCCCCAATCCCCAACATCTGCAAATTGTTATGTCCTTCTCACCATGTTCTCAAATGTGGTTTTTCAGAGAACATCTGGTTTTTCTAGGGTGGTTAGAAAAGTAGACTTGAACTTTGCCCTCTTTTCCTCTGCTTCTCACCATGAATCGCTTTTACCTTCTTTTATTTCTAAAGATTCTGGATGTGAATATATCAACTTGGAAGTAGGGATGAAAAATGTGAAATAAGATTTTAATTTGTACCTGGGAATTTTCCCCCAGAGATTAAAAAAAGACTCAAGGCCATACTACTGTTGAAATTTCGTGTCGTCCGTACACTCATGAATTAAAGATAGCATGATACTGGCAGACAGGATTCAGCCATAAGCATGTTCTGATTTATTAAACTTGTCTTTTTAAGTAAGATAAAGTAGTTGAGCTAATAGACAATTCGAGTCTCTTCTTTCGGAGTCTCAGGAGGAAATAATTCTGCTATGAGAGCCTTGGGAGAGAGAGAATTATAAAACAGGTTCCACTCTGATGGACGGACATTGGGAAAGGAACTATATAGTTTTGTTCATTGGCGGAGGCTAATTCACATAGTGTTAAGTGCTTCCCTGCTTTCAGTCAAGGTGATGCCCTGAGACTCAGTGCAATTCCACTGAATCTCCTCCCGGAACTGAGTGCTGGAAGCCGAACCATGGTTTAGGAGGAACAATGATCTTTGCTTTAGCTGTGCACCACAGCCATCCCAGCATGCCTTGGGGCCAGAAGTGGGAAAGTAGAGGAGGGGGCAGGCGCTGGTATTTCTATCTATTACTTTTCTGTCAATGCTTCCTGTAAATTAACTTTTGCTGTTAAGGGATGCTTAATTTATCTGAGTGTGCACAGGGGCAACAGAGGGATGACGTGGGATATAGAGCAACGTTAATAGCTTAAATTTTTAACGTGATTCCCTTTTTGAAGACCTCCTGAGCCTTCCTTCACTCTTGTTCACTTGAGCATCCATGAATCCAGGAAGAGATCTTAGGTTCTGAAATTCAAAAGGAGAGTTTTCGCTTCTATCCTTTGCTTTGCAAACCAGGCTGGTGGTTGATGAACTGTTTAAAGTTTATTTCTCTTTAAACATGGGAGAAATCTTGTTCAGCAGGTTAGAACACTGGGTTTTCAATAGAAGAAATTTTGATAGGTAGAAGAGGAAGAGGAAAAGGGGAAAGTTCACTTTTCCAGTCTTGAGGGATTGTGGGAAGGAGAAAGATGAAAGAGACAAAGTATCGTGTGAAGTGGTCAAAAGCAGGGGTCTCTAGGGCTGGCCCGGTGGTGTAGTGGTTAAGTTCTCGTGCTCCACTTCCGTGGCCCAGGTTCTTGGGTTCGGATCTGAGGCACAGACTCACACTTGCTCATCAAGCCATGCTGTTGCGGGGTCCCACATGCAAAAAATAGAAGAAGATAGGCACAGATGTTAGTTCAGTGACCATCTTCCTCAGGCAAAAAGAGAAAGATTGGCAACAGATATTAGCTCAGGGCCAAGCTTCCTCACCAAAAGAAAAAAAAAAAACCCCACAGGGGTCTCAATTTCTATTCTCCAGACTTCAATCTAGAGCAGGTAATGTGTCAGATAGATAAAAATATCACAAAGTAAGGGCCAGCCCGTGGCCTAGTGGTTAAGTTCTCGCGCTCTGCTTCGGCAGCCCAGGTTCATGGGTTCAGATCCCAGGGGCGGACCTACACCTCTCATCAGTCGTGCTGTGATGACAATCCACATACAAAATAGAGGAAGACTGGCACAGACGTTAGCTCAGGGTGAATCTTCCTCAGCAAAAAAAAAAAAAAAAAATATATATATATATATATATATATATGTATATCACATAGTAAAGAGAGGTGGGACTTCTTCAAGCCCTTCTTTGCAACTCTGGGAGGAAGGTAGATGTGCACTTTGCAGACTGACCCACACCACATGCTGGGAGAACTTGACAGAAAGCACTGGACTAGCAGCATGGCCCTTTAGCCATGGCCATAGGATGGATCATCTGTGCCAGGAAGTGGTAGGATCAAAGTCAGGCCTTAGAACTATCTTTAGTGCCAGCAGGAGATACGACGAGACCTTCTGTCCCTGAACCCTGAGCAGAAACATGGGTCCAACCAAAGAAGAATGGACCAAAAGTTTACCAGGGCCAACTTCTGTGCTGGAGACTAGAGGAGCCTGACAACAGGCTGGGAAGCAACCTGTATTCAAGAATCGTAAATTGCTCCCCTCTGCCTCTAGTCTAGAGCATGTGAGCAGTACAGCTGTCTCATCTTAGGGAGAGAAGCGGCTGGAGGGATGTTGTCTGCAAGACTGAGCGTTTTTATCTAAGAGACTGAACTTGTCCTGAGGGGCTCTTTTTTGCTATCAGACTAAACTTTAGATTAGATTGGGTATTTACTTCACAAACAACGGGGGGCACAGTAGGAAGAATAGATTAGTTGTAGACAAAATAACAAACTCTATCCTATATTAAAAAGTTTGTTATATAACAAACTTTTAGTTCCTTAGGTTACAGTATGAATAAAAATTGGCAACTGCTCCTCAGATGTAAATTATTGAAATTAGCCCACAGATATCATTCTGCAAAATTGTCTAATTTCCCATTCAACTGTTTTTTTAAATTAAATTCTGATTAAGCCTCCTTTGTTCTTCCATGTTTTCCCCACACTCAATCCCCAACCCCTACCTCATGCATCTTCTCCTTCCAAGGTTTCTAGATTTGGATTATGGGAAACCAGACTTTCAAGATCACAAAGCTTGGCTTGATGAAATTCCATTCAGAGTGTCACCTGTTATGAACCTACTATGCTCATATCTTTTCTAGTTGTTAAAGCATGGGTGCAGATGTTCACTTCCGCATTTCTGCATCTAGAGCTGGAATCCACCCTTTTCAAAAGAAAATCTTCTTTTTAAGACAAGTGATAAGAAATGTTACTGCCTACTCCTGTCTGAAGTGATAAAGACTCTCTGGTTTTAAAATGCGTTTGTAGCAACTATAACTAACGGAGATGAGAAAGGTTTGCCGTACAGATAATCTGCATCTAGACTTTGCTTCTCCAGTTTTTTGCGTCTAGCTCTGTGTGGTGTTCTGCTTTTTCTGTCTCTCTAGATCACGTCTTGTGTCCTGAGGTGTGCATCTGCTTCACAGAATCTATGAATCCACTCAAGTTATATGCAAAGGCTGCGTGAATAGACATTTTTTTCGGTGAGGATACACATTTTTCATGAGATTTTCAAAGAGGAATGGGACTGAATAAATTTGAGAATTCTTATTCTATCTTTATATGTCAGCCTTATTTTGTCTCATCAAGTCTTCATTTTCCCCTTTCCTGTCCCTCCCCTGTTTCTCCTTCCACAATATGGGTAGAAAATAGGAACATAGGAAAACTGTGCTTTCTAATTATAACATAAAGAGGAAAGAATGAGATGTTTTATATATTATCTTAAAAAATAAATTTGTTTTGTTGTGTGTTCCTTGGTTTATTATTTAACTATAGATCATTACCTGTTTTGAAGCAAACAAATAAAAAATCAAAATAAAAACAAAAACAGCAACAAAACACCCTCTGGATTCCTTTTGATTTTGAAAGAAATATAAAAAACAAATTACCTAATATTTTGAGGAAATTGTTTTTCAAATGAAAACAACATTTTTTTCTGAATATTAATCAATTGTTTTAGAAACATTTAAATCATACTTAAAGCAGAATATGTATATATCCTAAAATCTTACCACCCAGAATTAACCACAATGAACCTTTTACCTTTAAGGTACCTTTTGTATTAATACACAGTTTAAAATAAATAGGGTCATAATATAATTTGTGTTTTGCAATCTGCTTGTTTTTCCCACTGAATAATATATCATGGTCATTTTTCCATGAAAAAGATGATCTAAGATTTTCGATGCTTATGTAGACTTCAACTTATATCCGTGTACTATAATTAATTTTACCAGTATCCTATTGAAATATACTTTAGTTTTTCCGAGTTATTCACTATTATAAATAATATTTTCTTGTGTGGCTTTTATATGTATCTTTATATTTTTAAAGTTCATTAGGATATAGTTCAGACATAACAAAAATATATAAAGGAAAATAAAATGGACGTACATATACTCACCACTAAGCTCAAGACTTAAGACAATACCATAGAGTTGTGTCCCCTGTATGTGTTGACATCTTTACACAGTTGTCTAATAGACTACTTCAGATAAATTCCTAGAGACTGAATTTGTGGATCAAAAGCACAGTGAAATCATTGTTTTGAATACATTTTGTTTATTTGTATTTATTTATTCAATAAATATTCAGTACTTGTTGAGTGCTGGGGACTGTGCTTAGGCCGGGACTAGAGAGATAAAAGACACAGTTCCTATATTCAAGGAGAATATACTCTTGAGTCAAATAATATGACAAGTAAAACACAGCATGAAAAGTGATGAAATAGAAATAAAAATTGGATACAAATGGAGCATAGGGAAGTTGAACCTATTGGACTGTCATAACAGGTCTGGAAGAGGAGGTGATTAGAGTATGAATTTGTTAAGAAAGGAAGGTAAGCATGGAAAACTTTTGAAGTGGAGAGCAGCATTGGCAAAGGCCAGGAACGAAAGATCGGGTCCCATTGGGAAATTGTCCCTAGTCTGGTACGGCTGGAGCATGGAGTTCTAAGAGAGAACAGAGAGGGATGAAGGCATAAAACAAGGGGAATTTGAGTGTTAGAAACAGAAAGAACATTAGTTGGCACGATGGGTAGCATGAGTTAAAAATCGATTTTTAATAAAGTAGTAATGAACATGTTTGAAGGCAGAAAAGGAGAAGTCATAGAGGGAGAGACTGAGAATACTGGAAAACCATTAAATTATCTGATGAATTTTAGTATGTTTGGTGTTCTGTTTCTGTCTCATTATGTCTTCAATTTTAAATATTTCCTTTTGAAAGTCAGTGTAATAAATATTCATTCTTCTGGCTCATATTTAGGATGCAGCTTACAAAGAGAAGTCTGTGGTTCTTCCTTCCATATCCCATCCCTCCGGCTGTATGCATAAGGAGGCAATACCAGGTGCTTCCTCCCGACTGAACATTCTCTGTGTTAATGCTGACTGGGCAGAGATCAGAGTGTGGTGATGAGAAGATTGGGACTAGTGAAATTATTAGGTTTCTTTTCACTAAAAATAGAGCATCAGTGGTCATCCCAAAGCAGTAAATTGGCATGCAGTAGCAAGTTATTCATGATGTAGGCAATTCACTTTCAAGTTTTATCTAAAGGAATGATGCTTCTTATGGCAAGTTCTGTATAAAATTTCTGGCATTTCAGGTTAACGCTATTGACCACCAGGGAAGACAGTAAAAAATTGAGAGTGTATGCCAAATAATCTTCTGTAATAGTAGACTCATGCTTTCTTCATTTGACCTCTGATTGCCTAGATGATAAGGGCTGCACTATACTGGAACAGCGTGCAACACCCTGGACCTTTGAGTCTTGGCGTCTGCTTGAAGCTTAATGACTCACATCACTCTTGGCAACCGTGCTTCCGACTTACAGCAGTAATGCTGGTTCATGTGGATAATGGAAACAGTTTTCTGCCTCTGCTAGTAAATGGTCTTAAATGAACTTTGTTCAAAGAACTTTCCTTATAGAATCATTCACACTGTTTTTGACCTTGTACAGAACTCATTCTCCACTGTAAAAATAGTCGTCACTGGTTAGAGAGAGAAAATTACATAGCTATTGAATACGACTGGCATAACCTGAACCATGAAAATTGAAGAAAAGGGATTTTCTAGAAAAAATTACTTTCTATCCTTGCTGTATAGTGTTATTGTTTCCTCTATTTTTATGCTTGAGACTAGCTTTTTGGGGATTTATATTACCCAAGTAATTAGCTTTCTCATTTCCTTTGGGAATTATTAAACTGCCTGATAGACTAAATGGTTTAGTATAATTGATATATGTTTTGACTTTTAGGTATTTAGAATTCTAATGAGGGATTTCAGTTGTTCTATTTACACTGAAAATAAATAAAACTACTCTAATTTTGAACTTGAAGGAATACTTAAGAAATGAAATATTGCAATTGGCATAAAGCTTTACTTTTATGTTTCAAAAATTAATTCATTTATTAAATGCATGTGTGTGTGCATAAGTGTGTGTGTTTGTATTTAACAAAGGCTATGATAGTGACATACCTGAAATATTACAGAAAAAAATCAGAAGTTTGGGAGAAATGTTTGAATCTATGGGAAATTTCACTTTGTGAAGACCCTTACGTGAAACTAAGCATACCAGGAGCTCACTAAGACGATGAAGTTAGCACTAAAGTTGCTAAAAGGATCATTTTAAAGATCTGGGAGTGTTGCTGGAATATTGTTGAGACATATTTTAGGAGACAATTCTGATTATCTTCTTTATGAGGAAAATATTTAGATTTCTATGCATTCAGACTTTCTCTTTCAAGATCTATTAAAAATTAATATCAATTGGAAATTTATTCCAATTCTTGAGTGCCTCTCATATGCAAAGTTCCATGATAGACAATCTGAGTAATATTTATTCTTTCATTTCACAAATATATATTGAGTTTTTTATACTGTGAATCACTGGTAGCTTTCAATAAGCTAAAAACTAAATCTCTTCCATTTATTAGGTAGGTCAATCTGCCTGTGGTACCTGGGATGATTGATGGGTGAATGAAATAAAACTGAAGCCAGGGAGACTGATTTAGAGGTAATTCAATAGCCAAAGAATGGACTGCAAAGGAGCTAGACCAAGGCAGTGGCAATGGGAATAAAAATAAAGGAATGAATTGAGAAATATTTTAAAAAGTTGACTGAGTGTATATAGGTGGTATAGGCAAGAGAAAGAGATAAATGAAATAAGATTCAAGAATTTTAGTTTGTGTCATTAAATGAAAAACAGTGAAACTGCTAGAAATAATAAATCCAAAGGGGCAGATGATAAGTAGAGAAAGACCAAGGCTTTGATTCTAAAAAATATGAAGGTTATGGTAGAGACTTCCAGTTGCAGGGGTTCATTGGCATTTGGGGCTATGCAGAGGAATGGGTAGATTAATGTAGTGGCCAGGGGATCATCTAGTTGGATGGAGAAAGATATAGGGCAGGAAAATTGAAGTTTCTCTCTCAAGTTCCTGTTGTTGAGATTGATATAAATAAGTGAGTTTTGAGTTAAATATCCTATATTCAAGAACTACTTTGTGATAACTACTATTACATTGTGGTAAATGTCTGGGAATTTAGTGAGGTGATCAAGGTTTAGTAGTTCATACATACATAAATGTACATATACAAATAACCACATAGATTCAATGATGAACCTTTCGTCTTAGTTTTCTATGATTTATTTTGGTACCTACTTATATCCCTGGACAAGAGTGATATAATTGCAGGTATGAGGCGAAGGTTTATCTTACCTAGGAGGCAAAGTTTATGCCCATCCCAGAGTTTAGACTGAGCACTTCCCCTTTCTGAGCTCCTCAAGCTTGCCTAATAAAAATGGATCCACAACAGAAGAAAAAACGCAGCTCCATAATGCTTCTTTTACTTTTCTTGCGAGTGAAGCAAATGGAATTGTCTAGGTAGAGACTAAGTTCTTAGAGAGATTGGGAGGACCTGGAGGGGAAGAGATAGGGAAATGAGTATTTTTACATTAATTTCTCCATAGTGGGAGGGGAACATACCCAAGAATAGAGAGGTGAGACCTCAGCGCTCCGAGTAGTTTTCTACAGACCTGGGAGCTGCAGCTATGAAATACCTGGAGTCAGAAGGAGATCTGCATCATTCATATCTCTTCATTGAATTCTCAGCTCAGTGCCATCTCAACTCTGTTCGCGTTGGTCACCATCTCATCCAGACTCAGCATATAGAGCCCCATCCTCATTTTGGTAGTGATCATCCTGCATTCATCAGATCCCATGGGTCTTTAGCCAATGCAAAGACTAAACTGCCCTAATCTCCCTAATCTTTAACCAGATGTAATGGTAATGATAAATTTCAGGTCAACAGCCAGGAAAGAAAATGGAAAAACGAGCAAGGAAATGGACTGCCACCGAGAACTTTCAGAAAGGAACTTAGCTTTATCAACACCTTGATTTCAGCCTTGTGAGATTCTAAGCTGAGTCGACTGGACTTCTGATCTATGGAAACTGTGAAATAAAAATTTGCGTTGTTGAAAGTGGCTACATTTGTGGTAATTTGTTATGATAGTAACAGAAAATTAATATAGATAGTTTCTAGTTTGGGACAATTATGAAAAAAACTGTTATAAAACTTAAATATAGATTTTTTTAAACACAAATTTTCATTTATTTTGGGTAAATATCTCGGGGTGTCACAATCAATTCTTGTTATTTGTGGTAGTTATGTTCTATAAAGTCACCTTGAACACTGAGTTAGCGAGTAATGAGACATTGTTCCTAGGAGAAATGCAGGGTTAAGTTTCTGTGAGCCTCTAGCCGCAATGTTTTTGTCAACTGATCAATACGTAACTTTGTTTTACATGTGTTTTCTGTTTAATGACACCGTATTTAATACACATTGTTGCTTCATTAACACTGAACTCATGGCTAACAGCACTGTAACTTGTGGCTCAACAAAACTCATCTAACACACATTTTTTCCATAAGGCACTTTACAGCCTTCTTGAGTTTAAAAACACTAGACAGCACTTCAGCACTACACACCTAGGGGCCATTTTAAACAGCAAAGTCACCAACAAAAAGAACAAAAATGCAAAAAAAAAAAAACCATAGAAAACTAAATAGACTGAGAAAAGGACACATTTACAATATGAGAGTTAAAACAAGAAGCCAGAGCATTGCCTTGTTCAATCTCACCTGGGAATGTGCATGTTGAGTGACTCAAATTTTTTACTGCTCTGTACACGCCAAGGAATGACCACAAAAGCCTCATAAGTATCGATTTGGGAGTTACAAATGAATTTCAGCAAGTGGGCAAATTCACAAATGTGGAATCTGTGAATAAGGAGAATTGATTGTATTATTGTACCATACGGTGAGTGTATGTTTAGCTTTATAAGAAAATGCCAAACTGTTTTCCAGAGTCACTGTACCATTTTGCATTCTCACCAGCAATGAGTGAGAGTTCCAGCTGCCCACTCCCTCACAGTAATTAGTATTGTCAGCTTTTCTGATTTTAGCTATTCTGATAGATATGTAGTGGAATCTCATTGTGGTTATAATTAACATTTCCTTAATGGCTAATTACACTGAACATCTTTTCGTCTACTTATATTTCATCCTTATATCTTCTTTGGTGAAGATATTTCTGTTCAAATATTTTGCTCATTTATTAAAAATTGTGTTGTTTGACTTCTTATGGCTGTGTTTCAAGAGTTCTTTCTATAGTATTCTGGATGTAAATCCTTTGTCAGATATGTGATTTGCAAATGTTTCCTCCTAGGGTATGGCTTGTCTCTTCATTCTCTTAAGAATATCTTTGGCATAGCAAATATTTTAAATTTTGACAAAGTCTAATTTATTAATTTTTTCTTTTATGAGTCATGCTTTTAGTGTTAGATCTAAAATCTTTTTGTATAACATCAAGTAATACAGATTTTCTCTTACTTTTTTTCTAGAAATTTTATAGTTTTATATTTTACATTTAGGTCCATGATGCATTTTGAATTAGTTTTTGTACAAGGTGTGAGATATAAATTGAAGTACAGATAAATAAATAAAATGTCCAGTTGTTTCAGAATCATTTGTTGAAAGACTATCATTTCTTCATTGAATTGCTCTTGCATCTTTGTAAAATATAAATTAACCATATAGGTGTGGATCTACTTATGGACTTGATTCTGTTTCATTGATCTGTGTGTCATTCTTTTCTCTAATACCACACTGATTAGTGTAGCTTTATATTAAGCCTTGAGATTAGGTATCGTGAGTCCTCCAACTTTGTTCTTTTTTTCAAAATTGTTTTGGAAATTCTAATTACTTTGTCTTTCCATATAAATTTTAGAGTTAGCTTGCTGACAAAAAAACAAAAAATCCTGCTGGGATTTTGACTGAGATTGTATTGAATCTGTCTATCTATTTGAGGTGAATCTTCATCTTTATTATATAAAATCTCTTAATCCATGAACACATTATTTCTCTTATTTAGGTTCCCTTTGATTTTTTTGATCAATATTTTGTGTTTTCAGCATACAAGTGCTGCACATATTTTGTTAAATTTATAACTATGTATTTCATTTTGTTACTTTTTAAATTTTAATTTCCAATTGTTTATTGCTAGTATATAAAAAAATTGAACTTTGTGTATTGACTCTATAATTTTGACTTTGTAAACTCACTGAGAGTTTCAAGAGTCCCCTCTCTCTTTTTTTTTTTTTTTTTTGTAGATTCTATAAGGATTTTCTAAGTAGATAATCAGGTAGTTTATGAATAGTGATAGTTTTATTTCTTCCCTTCTATTGTGTATGCCTATTTCTTTTCCTTGTCTTAGTGGTTTGATGTTGAATAGGAGTAGGTGAAGATCTTTGCCTTCCCCAAGTTTGGGGGGAAACATTCAGTCTTTTACCATTATATATGATGTTTGCTGTAAATTTTTTTAAATGCTACTTAGGTTAATGGAAGTTCCTGTACATTTCTAGTTTGCTGAGAGGGTTTTGTTTGTTTGTTTTTACTATGAATGGATGTGGAATTTTATAAAATGCTTTTTCTGCATTATTTGAAAAGATCTTATGGTTTTTATTCTCTAGTGTGTTTATGTGATGAACTATATTGAGTGATTATATGTTGAATCAGCCTTGCATTTCCAAGATATACCCATACACCCACTCGATTATGACATATTATCCTTTTTATATACATTACTGTATTTAATTTGTTATAGTTTGTTAATAATTTTTGTGTCTGTGTTCAAGAGGGATAGTAGTCTGTAGTTTTCTTTTCTTGTGATATCTTTGTCTGCTTTTGATATTGACGTTATGCTGGCCCCACAAAAGTATAAGAGGAAAGTGTTCTATCCTCTTATATTTTTGGAAAGATATTATGTGTAATTGATATTGTTTCTTCCTTAAGTGTTTTGAAGAATTCACCATTGAAATAATCTGAGTCTGGATTTTCCCTTGTTAAAATGTCAGAATAATGTTTAAAACATGTAATTGAGCGCATATTATGTATCTGAAATATTGGTCACTTTCTCACATATATTCTCAATTTCTATAATACATTTATTACCTCTACAGTGAGTTTTGGCTTAAGTTAGCACAAGGTATCGATGGAAAGAAAAATGAATAAGTAGGTTTGATGCAAAGTAGACACTACTTTGTTAGTATTCTTGATTTTTCACTGAAGATGCTGAAATCTTCCAGCCAAAGAGCTAGACCTAAAGATGAGGCAACTTGTAACCTTAGATTTAGTCATGAGACTCATTTGAGCCCAAGTTTTCTTACCTAAAAAATAGATATAATGCATCATAAAATGTGTTACATCAGATAAAGTATTCTGAATTTATGCCTAATTTATAAATGACCTAATTGGTTGGGTTTTAATGGAATATAAACATTCATTTTTCATCAAGTTAAAAAGTATCAAGGGTTTAAGTTATTTAACTGTGAAAGAAGAAACTAGTTAGTTGTTCATCAAAATATGCATTCCCTTTGCTCTCTGGGTACATAGGAAGGCTATTTCTCAGCCTTCCTTGGAGGTATTTGTGGCTATGTGACTGAATTCTAGCCAGTACAATGCGAGAGGAGAATTGCATGCCTCTTCTAGTGCTGGTTCCTAAAGGCCTCTTCCATGCAGTCCTCCTTGTTTTGTTCCTCTTCAGGCTGGCTGGGTTGGAGACAATCAATGGTGACCTTGAAGACTGCTGAGCTGCTGAGAACATGAGTCCCTGAATTATTGTGTGGATGAAAGTTGCCCCGCCAACACATTCCCCTGTCCGGTAATGTGGTGTGAAAAACACAATAATCTAATGCGTTTAGATCATTTGGGGATACACTTGTTAACAACAGCTAGTGTTACCCTAACTTGTACAATTAGAGAGGGTGAGGGTTCTCTCCTACTATTACTATAATTTTCTTTTTTTAAAATTATTTTATTGAGGTTACACTGGTTTATAACATTGTATAAATTTCAGATGTATGTTATTATATTTCAACTTCTGTATAGACTGCATTGTGTTCACCACCAAATGTCTAGTTTCCATCCATCACTATACATATGTGCCCCTTTACCCCTTTTGCCCTCCCCCCATCCACTTCCCCTCTGGTAACCACCCATCTACTCTCCTTATCTATGTGTGTGTGTGTTTGATCGTTTTTTATCTTCCACATATGAGTGAAATCATATGGTATTTGGCTTTCTCCATCTGAATTATTTTGCTTAGCAAAATACCCTCAAGGTCCATCCATGTTGTCACAAATGTCACAATTTCATCTTTTTTATGGCTGAGTAGTATTCCACTGCATATATATAAAACATCTTCTTTATCCATTCATCTGTTGATGAGCACTTGGGTTGCTTCCAAGTTTTGGCTATTTATAATTTTCTTACTAGGAAAAATAAATGTTCAAATTTGAGCAATCTCAAATGGAACAGAAGTATCCTATTTCAGAGAAGACACAATTTATCATCCCTCAAAATCTATAAATCAAAAATAAAAAAGAAAAATAATTTTTAAGAGTTTGTTAATCAGTGAACTATTTCAGGGGAGGATGTTTGTGATTGTGTTTGTTTGTTTAAGGATAGGCATAGTAATCCAAGTAATGCTGCAGAGGAGAGCATTCCACACAGCCATGATATTTAGTTTATGTAGCTAGAAACTTTACTCACACCTATAACTATGTGAGACAGTGGGTGAGCAATGTAGATTTTAGGAATTGCTAAATGACGCTGGAGAAGCTAAAGGATTTATATGTACTTGAGAGCAATATGAACTATCGGATATTTATATGGCTCACTAACAATTTCCATGTTTCTGCTTTCACGCTGAGAAATATTTGCACACATTTAAACAGGATGCCACAGTACTTTAGGAATAACAAACCAACAATTAAAATGCAGAGAGACAATAGATGCATGCTCTTTCGGTATGATGGAAGATTGTTTAGATTTCAAGGTTTATTTTGCCCTGCCAACAGTGTTATTAATCATCCTTCCTCATTTCTTTTCACTGCTGGAGTTTGACAAGGATTTTCTTTCACCTTGAAAAACTGCACATGGTGGAGAGTTTCTTGGCCTTATTCCTGCAGTCTTAATACCTTATACCCTACTGAGGAAGGGTAAATTGCCTTTTATTCCATATTCCACTATATTTCTGAAAAATGGTTTTCAAATCACAGATTTGATTCCTCTCTTGGTATTGAAAGATCATAAACAAATACGTTTTTATGTTATTTTTCTTTAGTAAGCTTTATGATTTTATCCTCGGCAACTGGACTAATTCAGTAAGCAGCAGACCATAAAGCAGTGAGTGGATACACTATTAATTTTTATTGCTAAAGTTTCCTTTATGTACTATTTGATCTGAAGATGTTATTCACATTTTTATGGTGATACTGGCAGACTTGAGAAAATCTAGCTGTATAATTCTTATTCATAAAGCCTGGGTATTTTTAACTCAGCAGCCCAGGGAATGGCAACAATTCAAATCTCCTCAACCAGTTCATTAAGTGAAACGTCTTGAGTGGGAGAGGGAAAGTAAAGCGGGTGGGTAGTAGTTTTGTCGCTCATTCAGTAGAGCACAATTGGGGTGGTTTAGCTGCAGTAGTTCACTACAAGAGCTCGGTGGATGATTTATTCTTTCCTTTGTTCACCTTCAAAATGAGAAGTATAGGCCTGAATCACCTCAAGAATAGCTTCTTAACATTGCTTTGATTCTGTTGCTGCACAAAATTGGAGCTGAAGCTGTTGACCATTAAAACAGAACGGTCAAATTTAAAAAAGAACCACAAAAGGAAAACAAAGATGTGTCCCATTTCCAAATGGGCGTTCTACAGGCCCTTGTCTCCAAGACTGTTTTGCTGCTGACTTTGAAGTTGTACGAATTGTTAAGTACAGCAGAGTCTCCCTTCCCAGGCTCACACTGATTCATCCAATGCTTTCAATCCATATTCCCTCACCTTCGAAAATAATGTGTGTCCTGTAGAGACATGGAGGAAGTGCTGGATATGATAGAAAACACTGGGGTGGTAATGGTAATACCAGCCTTCAAAGGACTATATTACATCAACTTGACCAATATTTATTGAGGACTTATTGTAAAACTTCATGGAAATACAAACAAATATAGTCCATGCCCACTAGGAGCTTGATCAGAGAAATAAGATCCAGTCATAAAAGATACATAAAATATAATTGATAATCATGCAAAAGCTGTTTTAAATCTGTGCAGTGCTATATCCTAAGTGACTGGTGTGGGCATTTAAAGGGAAGTAGCTCATTCTATGCTGTTATGATCTGAGAAGTTTTACAAGCATTTGGTTTACTCTTCGAAGGTTGTTTCATGTTAAGCAATATTAGAACACAAAAGATTTTTATCTTTACATCCATGAGGCAGACAATAAATACCAAAGGCACACAAAGAGGAAGACATGATTCAAGGCTGGAATGCGCTGAAAATTCTTTATGGAGGATGTAAGATATGAGTTGGGTATCTCCTAAAATCTACGGCAAACATAGTAGTTAACAGTGAAGGGTTAGAAATTTTCCTTTAAAATGAGGACTGAAGAAAGACCATTGATGATTGTTTCTATTTAACATTAGGCTAGTGATCCTAGTAAACATATTAAGATAACAAAAAGCAATGAAAGAATGAGAATTTGAAAGCAATATACAAAACAGCCAAGTTGCTGGGCACAAATCTATAGCAGATGCTTTCTGAAAAAGCTTTAATGAGATATAATTCACATACTATGCAATTCACCCTTTATTTAAAGTATACAATTGAATTTTTATATTAATTTTAGTATACTCACAGTTGTACAGCTATCATCATAATGTAATTTTAGAACATTTTCATCAATCAAAAAAGAAACCCTGTACCGTTAATAAAAAAAGAAACCCCATACCCTCGTCCCACACAAAATTTGTCTATTCCAGACGTTTCATATGAATGGAATCTTACAACATGTGGTCTGTTGTGACTGACTTCTTTCATTAAGGATGATGTTTTGGAGCTTCATCCATGTTGTAGTATAGATCAACACTTAATTACGTTTTATTCTTTATTGCCAAATAATATTCCACTATATAGATAAGTCAAATATTATTATCTATTGATAAATAGATAAATCCATTCATCATTTAATAGACATTTGGGTTGCTTCCACATTGTGGCTGTTATAAATTATGCTGCTGTAAACATTCACGTACAAGTTTTTGTGTGGATGTGTGTTCTATTTCTCTTGGCTAGGAGGGATTGCTGGGTCATATGACAACTCTACGTCTAACCGTTTGAGGAACTGACAGACTGTTTTCTCTACCCACCAGCAGTATATGAGGTTTTCAGTTTCTTTACATGCTCACCAAACGCTTGTTTTTATCTGTCTTTCTGATTATTGCCAATCTGCTGGGTGTGAAGCGTGTCTCGTGGTTTTGGTTTGTGTGTCTCTGATGGCTAGTGGTGATGGCACATGTTTTCATGTGGTTGTTAGCTATTTGTATATTATTTATGAGAAATGTCTATTCAAATCCTTTGCCTATCTTTAATTGGGTTATTTATCTTTTTATTGTTGACTTGTGAGAGCTCTTTGTATGTTCTGAATGCAAGTCCCTTATCAGATATATGATTTGCAAATATTGTCTTATCCTGTGGGTTGTATTTTCACTTTCTTAATTGTGTTCCTTAAAGAACAAAAGTTTTTAATTTTGATAAAGTCCTATTTATCTACTTTTTCTTTCGTTGCTTGTGTTTTTGTGTCATATCTAAGAATCCATTACCTAATCCAAAGTCATGAAGATTTATTCCTATATTTTCTTCTAAAAGTTTTAGCATTTTAGCTCTCACATTTAGCTCACTGATCCATTTTGAGTTAACTTTTGTGTATGATGTGAGAAAGGTGTCCAAATTCATTTTTTTGTGTGTGGATATCTAGTTGTCTCAGCATCATTTGTTAAAAAGATGATTCTTTCCCCATTGATTTGTCTTGGTACTCGAAATCATCTGGCCATAAATGCGAGGGTTTATTTCTGGACCTAAAATCTTTTCCATTGAGCTATATGTCTACTTATGGCAATACCACAGTGTCTTAACAACTGTAGTTTTGTAGGAAATTGTGAAATCTGCTAGTGTGAGTCCTCTAACTCTGTTATTTTTTCTAAGTTTTTTGGCTACTCTGGGTCCCTTGTGTTTCCATATGAACTTTAAGATCAACTTGTCAATTTCTGCAAAAACCACTAGCTGGCATTTTGATGGTAATTGTGTTGAATCTGAAAATCAATTTAGGGAGCATTGCCATTCGACAATGTTAAGTCTTCTGATCCTTACACATGAATGTCTTTCCATTTGTTTAGATTGCATTTACTTTCTACAATGTTTCATAGTTTTTAGAGTATGTTTTGCATCTTTTCTTAAATTTATCCCTGTCATTTATTCTTTGGATGTTATTAATGAAAATGTTTTCGTAATTTTATTTTCTAATCGTACATTGCAACTGTATATAAATACCATTGGTTTTTTTACTTTGATCTGTGTCCTGTAACCTTGATGAATCCATTTGTTAGTTCTAATAATTTTTTAGTGGATTCCTTAGGATTTTCTATACATAAGATTATGCCATCTGAGAATAGAGATAGTTTTACCTCTTCCTTTCCAATCTGGATATTTTCAAATTTCTTTTTCTTCCCCAATTGCCTTGGTTAGAACCTCCAGTACAGTGTTAAACAGAATTGGTGAAAGCAGATCTTTGTCTTGTCTCCAGTCATAGGAGGAAGGCATTCAGTCTTTGCCCATTAAATATAATGTTAACTGTAGGGATTTTTGTAGATATCCTTTATCAGGTTGCGGAGATTTCCTTCTCTTCTTAGTTTGTTGAATGTTTTTTATCATGAATGAGTGTTGGATTTTGTGAAATGCTTTTTTCTGTCTATTGAGATCGTGTGGTTTTGTCATGTTTTCCATTGATATGATGTGTGACACTAACTGATTTTCAGATGTTGAATAAATTTTGGATTTCTGGGAGAAATCTCACTTAGTAATGATGTATAATCTTTTTCATATACAGTTTTCATAAACTGGATTCAGTTTGCTAGTAACTTGGAGATGTTTGTGTGTGTATTCATGAGAAATATTGTTGTATAGTTTTCTTTTCTTGTAATATCTTTGTCTGTTTTTTGGTATCAGAATAATACTGGCTTCATACAATGAATTGGGAACTGTTACCTCCTATTCTATTTTTTTTAGAAAAGTTTATGAAGAATTGCAGTTAATTCTTCTTTGAATATTTGGCAGAATTCACCAGTAAAGCCAGTGGGGCATGAGCTTTACTTTTTCAGATGTTTTTGATTATTTTATTTCTTTACTTGTTATAGTATATTCTGATTTTCTAGTTTTTCTTGAGTCAGGTTTGGTAGTATGTTTTTCTAGCAATTTTTCCTTTTCTTTATTTTTTTATTTTAATTTTTGTGAGGAAGATTGGTCCCTGAGTTAACATCTGTTGCCAGTCTTCCTCTTTTTGCTGATGAAGATTGGCTCTGAGCTAACCTCTGTGTCCATCTTCCTCTACCTTGTATGTGAGATGCCACCACAGCATGGCTTGTTGATCAGTGTGTTGGTCCGCTCCTGAGATTCAAACCCACAAACCCTGGCTGCCAAAGTGGAGCACACAAACCTAATCACTATGCCACTGGGCTGGCCCCACAATTTGTCCGTTTCGTGCAAGGTATCTAGTTTGTTGGCATACAGTTGTTAATAGTATTCATTTAGACTCTTTTTTAGTCATGTGAGGTCGTTAGGGTCGCTCCCTCTTTCATTACTGATTTGTAATTTGAGCCTTCTATCTTTTTCTCTTGGTCAGTTTACCTAAAGTTTTGTCCCTTTTGTTAATCTTTTCAAAGAACAAAGTTTTGGCTTCATTGACATCCTCTGTTTTTTCATTCTCTATTGTAGCAAATTGTTACCATATGCCATGCACCGTTTATATACTTTTTATATAAATAACCCTCTCTTCAGCCCTTTGATATAAGTACTATAATAATCTACCTTTTACATAAGAGGAAATTGAAGAAGAGAGATGTTGAGTAATACGCCCAAGGACACACAGCCAGTACTTGACCAGACCAGGGTTTAAATCCAAGCAGTTTGACCTTAGAGTTCATGCTCTCAACCATTTACTATACTGTACAAAATGATTTGTAACAGCACTGTTTGTAATAGTGAATCATAGCTATTAAATTGAGTCTGATAACATTACGTATATAGACACGGAAATACATTACCTCTATGCATGCACAAATGCACAGGCACCTGCAAAATTGCGTGTTATATATGTTAATACAAGTGATGAGGGAAACAAAGCAACTTACTAGAGAATATGTTTTTTTTTAATTTATTTTTGTTTAAAAAAATTTTTTTTGGCTTATTGTGGTAACATTGCTTTATAACATTGTATAAATTTCAGGTGTACATCATTGTACTTCTATTTCTGCATGTATTACATCATGTTCCCATGTTCACCACCCAAATACTAATTACAATCCATCACCACACACATGTACCTAATCATCCCTTTCATCCTCCTCCCTCCCTCCTTCCCCTCTGGTAACCACCAATCCAAGCTCTGTCTCTATGTGTTTGTTTGTTGTTATTATCTACTACTTACTGAGTGAGATCATACGGTATTTGATCTTCTCCCTCTGACTTATTTCACTTTGCATAATACCCTCAATGTCCATCCATGTTGTCACAAATGGCTGGATTTCATCGTTTCTTATGGCTGAGTAGTATTCCAGTGTGTATATATACCACATCTTCTTTATCCATTCTTCCCTTGATGGGCGCTTAGGTTGCTTCCACATGTCGGCTATTGTGAATAACGCTGCAATGAACAGAGAGGTGCATGTATTTTTACGCATTGGTGTTTTCAAGTTCTTTGGATAAATACTCAGCAGTGGAATAGCTGGATCATATGGCAGTTCTATCCTTAATTTTTTGAGGAATATCCGTACTGTTTTCCATTGTGGGTGCACCAGTTTGCACTCCCACCAGCAGTGTATGAGAGTTCCCTTCTCTCCACATCCTCTCCAACACTTGTTGTTGTTTCCTCTCTTGTTAATTATAGCCATTCTGACGGGCGTGAGGTGATATCTCATTGTAGTTTTGATTTGCATTTCCCTGATAATTAATGATGCTGAACATCTTTTCATGTGCTTGATGGCCATCTGTATATCTTCTTTGGAGAAATGTCTGTTCAGGTATTTTGCCCATTTTTTAATTGGGCTGTTAGTTTTGTTGTTGTTGAGATGCATGAGTTCTTTATATATTTTGGAGATTAATCCCTTATCAGATGAATGGTTTGCAAATATCTTCTCCCAATTGTTATGTTGTCTTTTCATTTTGTTGATGGTTTCCTTTGCTGTGCAGAAGCTTTTTAGTTTGATGTAGTCCCATTTGTTTATTTTTTCTATCATTTCTCTTGCCCAGTCAGACATGGTGCTTGAAAATATGTTGCTAAGACCAATGTCGAAGAGCGTATTGCCTATGTTTTCTTCTAGAAGTTTCATTGTTTTAGGTCTTACATTCAAGTCTTTAATCCATTTTGAGTTAATTTTTGTGTATGGTATAAGGTAATGGTCTATTTTCATATTTTTACATGTGGCTGTCCAGTTTTTCCAACACCATTTGTTGAAGAGACTTTCCTTTCTCCATTGTACGTTCCTGGCTCCTTTGTCGAAGATTAGCTGTCCATAGATGTGTGGGTTTATTTCTGGGCTTTCAATTCTATTCCATTGATCTGTGTGTCTGTTTTTGTGCCAGTACCATGCTGTTTTGGTTACTATAGCTTTGTAGTATGTTTTGAAATCAGGGAGTGTGATACCTCCAGCTTTGTTCTTTTTTCTCAGGATTCTTTTAGCTATTCGGGGTCTTTTGTTGTTCATATAAATTTTAGGATTCTTTGTTCCATTTCTGTGAAAAATGTTGTTGGAACTTTGATAGGGATTGCATTGAATCTATAGATGGCTTTAGGAAGTATGGACATCTTAATTATGTTAATTCTTCCAATCCAAGAGCACGGAATATCTTTCCATTTCTTTGTGTCTTCTTCAATTTCTTTCAGCAATGTTTTATAGATTTCAGTGTACAGATCTTTCACCTCTTTGGTTATTCCTGTGCTTAGAGGGATTGCTTTCAGTTTTTCACCATTGAGGATAATATTAGCTGTGGGTTTGTCATATATGGCCTTTATTATGTTGAAGTACTTTCCTTCTATACCCATTTTATTCAGAGTTTTTATCATAAATGGATGCTGTATCTTGTCAAATGCTTTCTCTGCATCTATTGAGATGATCATGTGATTTTTATTCTTCATTTTATTAATGTGGTGTATCACGTTGATTGATTTGCAAATGTTGAAGCTTCCCCGCATCCCTGGAATAAATCCCACCTGATCATGGTGTATAATCTTTTAAAAATATTGTTGTATGTGATTTGCTAGTATTTTGTTGAGGATTTTTGCATCGATGTTCATCAGTGATATTGGCCTGTAATTTTCTTTTTTTTTTTGTGTTGTCCTTGTCTGGTTTTGGTATCAGGGTAATGTCAGCTTCGTAGAATGAGTTAGGGATCTTCCCTGCCTCCTCAATTTTTTGGAAGAGTTTGAGAAGGATAGGTATTAAGTCTTCTTTGTATGTTTGGTAGAATTCACTGGGAAGCCATCTGGTCCTGGACTTTTATTTTTGGGGAGGTTTTTGATTACACTCTCGATCTCCTTACTGGTGATTGGTCTATTCAAATTCTCTATTTCTTCTTGATCCAGTTTTGGAAGATTGTATGATTCTAAGAATTTATCCATTTCTTCCACATTGTCAAATCTGTTGGCGTATAGCTTTTCATAGTATTCTGTTATATTCTTTTGTATTTCTGAGGTGTCCATTGTAATTTATCTTCTTTCATGTCTGATTTTACTCATTTGTGCCTTCTCTCTTTTTTTCTTGCTGAATCTAGCTAAAGGTTTGTCAATTTTTTTGATCTTTTCAAAGAACCAGCTCTTGGTCTTATTAATTTTTTCTATTTTTTTTTGTCTCTATTTCATTTATTTCTGCTCTGATTTTTATTATTTCCCTTCTTCTACTGATTTTGGCTTTGTTTGTTCTTCTTTTTCCAGTTCCTTTAGGTGCATTGTTAAATTGTTTATTTGAGATTTTTCTTGTTTGTTGAGATAGGCCTGTATTGCTATAAACTTCCCTCTTAGAACCGCTTTTGCTGTATCCCATAAATTCTGGCATGTCGTATTTTCATTTTCGTTTGTCTCCAAGTATTTTTTGATTTATCCATTGATTTCTTCATTGACCCAATCATTTCTCAGTAGCATTTTGTTTAATCTCCACATATTTGTGGCTTTCCTGATTTTCTTCCTATAGTTGATTCTAGTTTCATACCGTTGCGGTCAGAAAAGATGCTTGGTGTTATTTCAATCTTCTTAAATTTATGGAGACTTTTTTGTGGCCTAATATGTGATCAGTCCTGGAGAATGTTTCATGTGCATTTGAAAAGAATGTGTATTCTTCAGTTTTTGGATGGAATGTTCTGTATATATCTACTAGGTCCATCTCTTCTAGTGTCATTTAAGGCCAATGTTTCCTTATTGATCTTCTGTTTGGATGATCTATCCGTTGGTGTAAGTGGAGTGTTGAAGTCCCCGACTATTATTGTGTTACTGTCTATTTCTCTTTTTATGTCTGTTAATAATTGCTTTATATATTTAGGTGCTCCTGTGTTGGGTGCATAGATATTTACAAGTGTTATGTCCTCTTGTTGGTTTGTTTCCTTGATCATTATGTAGTGCGCTTCTTTGTCTCTTTTTACAGTTTTTGTTTTAAAGTCTATTTTGTCTGATATGAATATTGCTATCCCAGCTTTCTTTTTATTGCCATTAGCATGGAGTATCTTTTCCCATCCCTTCACTTTCAGTTTGTGAGTGTCTTTAGGTCTGAAGTGTGTCTCTTGTGTGCAGCATATATATGGGTCTTTTTTTTTTATCCAGTCAGCCACCCTATGCCTTTTTATTGGAACATTTAGTCCATTAACATTTAAAGTAGCTATTGATAAGTATGTACTTACTGCCATTTTTAAACTTTTTTTCTTGGTGTTTTAGTAGTTCTCTCTGTTCCTTTCTTTCTTCTTCTCTTGCTCTCTTCCCTTGTGGTTTGATGGCTTTCTTTAGTATTATGTTTGGGTTCCTTCCTCTTAGTTTTTTGTGTATTTATTATAGCCTTCTCATTTGTGATTACCATGGGGGTCATATATAGTAACATACGTATATAGCAATCTATATTAACTTGATAGTCTCTTTAATTTGACTTCTGCTGAAAGGTCTACTCTTTAACTTCCCTCCTCCCACATTTTATGTTTTTGATATAATATCTAACCTAATTTTTGTGCATTTGTATCCATTACCCCCTCATCATGGAAATAGATAATTTTTTCTATTTGTGGTCTTCTCTTTTCTCCTTAAATAAGTCCCCTTAGCATTTCTTGTAGTACTGGTTTCTCGGTGACAAACTCCTTTAATTTTTGCTTGTCTGGGAAATTTTTTATCTCTCTTTCCATTTTGACTGATAATCTTGCTAGGTAGAGTATTCTTGGCTGTAGGTTTTTTCCTTTTAGCACTTTAAATATATCATGCAACTCTCTTCTAGCCTGTAAGGTTTCTGCTGAGAAGTCAGCTGATAGCCTTATGGAGTTTCCTTTGTATGTAACTTGTCTTTCTCTTGTGGCTTTTAAGGTTCTCTCTTTATCTTTAATTATGGACATTTTAATTATGATGTGTCTTGGTGTGGGCCTCTTTGGGTTTATCTTGTTTGGTGCTCTCTGTGCTTCCGGTACCTGGATGGCTGTTTCCTTCCTTAGGTTAGGGAAGTTTTGAGTTATTATTTCTTCAAACATATTTTCTGCCCCTTTGTCTCGCTCTTCTCTTTCTGGGACACCTATAACATGGATGTTAGTGCACTTGATGTTGTCCCGGAGGTCTCAGACTGTCTTCAGTCTTTTTAATTCTTTTTTCTTTTATCTGCTCAGTTTGGGTGATTTCTTCTAGTCTTTCATCCAGCTTGCAGATCCATTCTTCTGTATCCTCTACTCTGCTTTTGAGTTCTTCTAGTGAATTTTTCATTTCCAGTATTGTATTCTTCATTTCTGGTTGGTTCTTTTTTATATCTTCCCTTTCTTTGTTGACATTCTCACTGAGTTCATCTATTCTTCTCCCCAGATCAGTGAGCATCCTTAACACTCTTTGTTTGAACTTTCTGTCGGGTAGCTTGCTCATTTCTGTTGTGCTTAGTTCCTTTTCTGGGGTTTTGTCCTGTTCCCTTGCTTGGAATGTATTACTTTCCCTCCTCATTTTGCCTCTTTTCCTGTGCTTGTGTCTATGTATTAGGTAGGTTGGCCACATCTCCTGCTCTCGAAGAGGTGACCCTATATAAGTGATGCCTTAGGAGGAGTGGCAGTGTGCTTCCCTCTCCTCTCCAGTTGCAAATGTTCCAGGAGTGACCCCTGTGTGGGCTACGTGTGTCCTTCTGTTGTGGCAGGGTTGTTCTTCCCATAGGTGCCCAGGGAGGCTGAGCTATGCCCCTGGCCAGCTGTTGTAATACTCAGCTGCGTGTAGTTGTTGTGGGCCCTTCAGTCTCTTTATCGAGTGTGGGGTGTCCCAGCAGAGTTGGCTGCAAGGTCTAATAGCACAATCCTGTTGCTGTATTTCTATTAAGTGAGTAGGCCCCCAGCATGGCAGGTTGTTAGGCTCAGCAGCTTACAATTGCTATAAGCCTCTATCCTTCAGGTCTCTTGTCAGCTCTCTGAGGATTGCAGCTGGGTGGGGCTGGCCTCAGGCATGGGAGCTCCCAATTGTTTCAGGCTTTGGAAGGTGGGGCCAACCTCCTACGTGGGTCTTTGAGAAGCACAAGTCTTCTGCAGCTGACAAGCCCTGCCGCCCACAGGCCCACACATACAGTCAACACAGTCCTGCCCCGTGCGTGCACCCTGACCTCTTGAGGTGGACCTTGTCTCTCCAAGACAGGAGCCCCACACTCTCTACCACTGCCCCACACTCTCCACCCCCTCCTTGCACACACCCTGCCCTACAGAGGTGGACCCAGTCACCAGGCTGCAAAGAATCCAGTCACTAATCTATGCAGGCCCACAAGTTCCCTGAGGGCTTGTTGTTGGGTGGGGCCAGTCTCTAGGGTGGGCTGCCTGCCCTGGTTGAGCTGGATTAAATCGGTGCTCTAGTGAGTGGGGCAGACCCTGGGCTAACAGGCCCCAGGGAGAACTCCAATGGCATATGCTGGTGTCTATGTCAGCATGCCCCCACCAGATCACAATAATGACTGCCACCAATGTCCCAGTCCCTGGAGAGGTCTCACCTCTCACCCAGATGCGCTCAGGACCTATCATATGAGTCTCTTTTCCCCAAAGGGTTGTGCACCTTTCTTTCTAGTGATTTTAGGTTGCTCTTTGAAATGGGTGAGTTTGTGTGTGGGCCCTTTAAGAGCCGGTTTTAATATCTTTGTGAACCAGCTTTTCTGGGGGTTCTCCGCAATGTTTTAGTAGCAGGCAAAGTCAGATATTCTGCCACTCGTCTTGATTGTGCTGGGTCGACAAAATGCCCATGGCAGGGGCGCTCCCCGGCTGGGGGCCCCACGCCTCCAGGGAGCCTGTGTACCTGTGGGCTGCTCCCCGCAGCCGTGAGGTGCTGCGGCTTGTGAAGGCGGCGTTTTCTCTCTCCAGAAGGGAGTTTCTGCCTCTTCCACCTCAATTAGGATTGTCATTTGTTGCAGGAGTTCCTCTTATCCAGTTTGCAGTTCCGTCTCAGGGGTAATTTTTCCACCAGTAGTTGTAAATTGGCCGTGTCAGGGGGAGGAGGTGGGTTCAGAGTCCGCCTACGCTGCCATCTTGACTTCTTCCTCGAGAATATGTTTAATGTAATCTTATTTTGATTCAAACAAAATAAAACCCTTTATTTCTAAACACATAGAAAAGTTCTGAAAGAATATTTAATAAAAGTTTAAACAAAGGTTGTTTTATTTTTCCTTTGATGATGTGATTATGAGAAGTATTCACTATTTGCAATTATCCATTTTACAATTTTTTTCAAAAAGCATATATTATTCTTTATAATTGAAGTATAAAGATATGTATCATAGATTGATTTCCATGAGAAATGATTGAAATAAGAAAAACGACACTTAACATGATTAAAGAAGTGTAGAATCCTCGTTAATACATTAAGATTTTTATAATTCTTAACTGTCCTGACAATGGTATGAAGACGACTCTGGGGTATATATTCAAACTATGGGAGAGAGCACACAAGGTGAATGATAGTAGAGAATTGTGTGAGTAATTAAATCAGGATCTCTAATTTGACAGTGTTCACATATATCTTTCTGTTTTCTATAAGGTTAAATAATTTTTAGAATTATCAATATGAAATTAGTGTGAATTCATTTAAACAGAAAAAGTTATGGGATTTGGAGGCTAAAATCAGCTGGAGACAATGAAGCTTTGGGGGACAAAGTGAAGGGATGATACAGGCAAGACCTTAGAACCAGAGGAAGCTGCAGAAGAGATTCCTATGCTGAAAGTAGATGACTCTAAACTTAAGATTATATGATTCTATACTTAGTATCTAGGCAATTTCCTCTGAATACAGTGCATTGAAATGGGAAAAATTGCCTTTGGTTGGATAGTTTAAGTCAATTGTATTTGACATACATTTATTACTTGTGTATTACCTGCTGGGGACTCGAATAGCTACTATGGCAATACAGAGGTTACCGGGTCATGATACATACCCCTTAGCAGTGCATAGTGCTTAGTCTACTATCTTCATGCAGCCTCACATGTCTCTTTTATTTTCATTAATCAACAAATCAATCAATAGCCATTTAATAAGCATCTACTCCAGAAAAGAAAAAATCCTTATCATTAACTGATAAAGTAAAACTTCGATTTAGCAAATTAGCATTTCACGTTCAGTATTGACAGTGAAAGTTTTCCTTATTGAAGTTACCCTTTATGAAAACAGAAAAATGCTAATAGCGTTCCAAATTTAACCTTGGCATTTGCAAGAGTTTTGATGTTCATTATATATGATGGCTTTGCTTCAGCCTTTCCCCTCCTCATGGGGCGAGGAATCTGCAGGGTCAAGAGACGCTCCCACGTCGAACGCTGCACTCCTCCCAGGACCCCAGAATTCTCTGAGCTAATGGACCCAGCTCACTTCTAAGGTCTTTAGGGGCTTCTTTCCCAAGTATGTTTTTTCAATGACTGGTCAAGTCACCAGTGTGTGCACCCCTCTGCCCAATAATCGGTCGAGAGGTAGCTGTTTGGAGGACAGTGGAAAAAATTTGGACATGTAGCCTGGGCTGTCCATATATATGTGTGTGAAGCCTGCAAAGGGCATGATGGGTCCGGGGTGGAGGGAGGTGATAGTCAGGAGCCTGCACTGCTGCTCTTCCCTGGACTCTGCAGATATTAAGGGAGGCCTGGTCTTTGTATTCTCTCTCTTGTCCTTTACTTATTCCTGAAATAGGCAATGCTTCTTCACCCCTCAGAGCCTGTTCACACGCTGTTCTCTCTGTCTTGCATGCCTTCTTATCCTCGGCTTCTCTACTCCTCTGGCCAGCAACCTTTCATGCAAACTCCTACTTATCTTTCATTTCTTAGCGTAAGGTTGCCTCCCCAGGGATGCTCTCCTCGCCAGCACGTGCTATGTCAGCTCTCTGCAGCAGGCCCTAATGAAACCACAGTGTGGTTTTCTTCACAGCACCTACTCGCAGGACTTGAATTTATATGGTTATTTGTCTCATGCGTGTACCAACCACTAGACTTAAGTTCCACGGCAGATGAATGATGTCTGTTTCATTTATAGGTATTTCCTTACCACCTGGTATAGTGCCTGGCACATAATAAACATTTACTAGATGGATGAATAAATGAACAAATAAACAGACAAATGAATGAATGGAAATCTCTCCATGAAAAGAGAATTTTTCCTAATTTGTTCTTTATAATCTTTGGAGGCTCAGCATTATGGGAGGCTATTTTAAGTTTTGTGTGCAATGCAGGGTGCTCTTCCTGAGTTTGGAATTTGCAGAGCAGGCCAATTACTGTTGTTTTTGAAGATGTAATTCTGTGGTATGTGGAATAATGGCTCCTCAGACATGTCCATGCCGTAATCCCCGTAAACTCTGAATGTATTATTCTACATTGCAGATCAAGGTTATGGACCTTGAGATAGCGAGATTATCCAGGTGTGCCCAATCTTAGCATATGAGTTCTTAAAAATCAGAGAACCTTCTGTGGTTGATTAAGAACGAGATGGCTGTGTGAGAAGGACTTGACACCCCATTGCTGGTTCTGAGATGTAGTGGCTTATATGCAAATACTGGAGAGAGGCCTCCAGGGGCTAATGATGGCCCCAGATGTCGACAGCCAGAAGGACTTGAAGTCTTCAGTCCTACAACCGCATGGAACTGAATTCTGCCAACACCAAAATGAGCAGGAAATGGATTCTCCCCTAGAGCCTACAGAAAGGAAGGCAGGCCTGTGGACACCTTGATTTTAGCACTGTGAGATCCATGTCAGTCTTTTGACTTAGAGAACTATAAGATAATAAATACATGTTGTTTTAAGCCACTAAATTTGTGGTTACCGCAATATAGAAAACTACTACAAACTCCTATCCAGTTCTGAGCTGCAATGGGGTCTTCAGAGTTAAAGTCTTTCCTTTTAATCTGGGGAGAATGCTCTTTACTGTCCTTAGATTTGTGAACATTTACTCCATGTTTGTTTCATGTCATGAATTTCAATCTTACTCTTTTACATATTCTTTTGCAGTCTCATACTACTGATGGAAGAATTTGCAAAAATTATGACATTTGTGAAATTCTCCTTATAACATACTGAAAAAATAAGAATAATAAAAAATATTTAATTTCTAATGGGGTATACAACATATTTCCTGCTTATCACTTAAGTTTGCCTTTAGTCGAACATACATCCTGCACACTTGAATGATTTAAATCGGCATCTTTTAACAAAAGAAAAATCAACATTTTGTAGTAAAGCCATGTAAATTAGAGCAAGACCTGAAATGATAATGATAATTTCAGTATGCATGCAACTGAAGTGTACTCTCTTGAAATCACAAGATCTTAGAGCTAGAAGTGATTTTAACCTCTTATGTCTGAAAAGGAGGAAACTGATACCAGAAAATGTAATACCTAACTGACTGCACATGTTTATCTTATCTGTTGCGACAGACCCAGAACTAGAATTCTGATATTATGTTTTCCAGTTGAAGTTAGCATCCACTAGGTGTTTCTTTCTTAAGAAAGAGGGTAGAGGAGATATATATATATATATAAATTTTATATACATATAAAATTTAGATTTAAACTGGATCTTATAAACCCAATAGTTTAATGAAAGGGAAGTATATTAAACTCTTGGGTTTATGGGATCCAGTTAAACCCAAATTATAATGAATAATGTAAAATATAGTAGTAGTTTTATTGCTTTGTCGTTCAAAGTTTATTTTCTTTTATAAGAGCATATAACTTTAAAAGATGCTGAGATTGGTAAATGTTAATACTTGTTAAGATAAATAGTAGATAAAATGTGTATTCATTATACTATTTTCTCACATTTGTATATATTTGAAAATTTACATAATTAGAAAAAGAACATGCTGTAGTTCACAAGGTTAAACTCTCAGAAGCACAGCAAATTCCATGGAGTTTGAAATTTTGCAATTATCGGAAGGATATTAAGCTTTGTTTGGTTTTGTCACGTCCTGTTCTTTGACATCCATTGTGTGTGAGTGCGTGGACGTGTGCTCTGCATGTTATTCTGTCAGAGGCACAATGTCAAGAGATCTTTTCTACAAAAACGGTAAAACTCTAGACATTTGAATTAACTGCTGGGGAAGGAACATGGAATATATTCAAACAAGGAAAAGCTAGGGTGAATATCAATTCATTATATAAAATATATGCAGGTCTAGATATTTGCAGATGTAGAGAGGTATGGCTATTTAAATTCTGTTCTCTATTTTAAGTAACTTTCTCCTTTGTGTTTATTTAAAGAAAAACAAACTAGGGCAACTTTGACAAAAACGGCAAGTTTTATGTTTGCATTTTGAAAAGTCTTTAATATTTATTGAGATTGTAAGTTTAAAGATAGCTGAATTACATTCCTGCAAATTTAAGGGAAATTAATAGAATAATGAAAGAGTATGTTGCAATTTAATGGTATCTCCATTAATGACCTCCTTCTCTTCAACCAGATGTATCTGGGGTAGCAGACAGTGGTGCAGACGTGATTTTTATGTTTGCTAACAAGTCAACGGAGAGAACCAACTCCAAACGCTCCTGTCTTTCGGGGCTTCTGTCACATTGTGCTCCAGCTCATTGCACTATCAGAGTCAAGCAGTTTCTCATCTCCTCCTCTGACTTGTCAATTTATAGTCGTTTAAAATGAAGTCCCAGTGGCAACCTTGTTTTAACTAGAATGAGAGACATGCTGTTTAGGGTTACAATTTTATTTCCCCCCCAAATGAAAGAATAATGACTCATTAAAGTGCCTGTATTTTCCCAGATATCCTTTCAATAATATACCCGGACAAAAATTCCAGACTTGTATATCTGACGTTAACAGGAAATACTGATTATCTCTTTTCCTAGCCCCGATGTTCAATGCCATTTTTCTGTATACATCTATTGTAGGAGAGTTCTTGGCCTCTACTTTTATTCCATGGGGCATCTTTAAAAAATCCAGTGACAATAAATAGAGTTAGAATCATGTCTTCTCTTAAAAGATTCTTCCACAACTTAGTAGATCTCAGGATTGAGTTTTTCTTGATCTGTGGAATAGAAATTGGCTGTTTGTGACCCTCTGATTTGGCCTGTTTCCCTGGAATCCTGGAATTATAGCTATGTGGTTTATTTCTGCATGTATGCAAGGTAAAATCTGGCCTTTCTCTGATATTTTTTTCTTATTTTAGGACAAGTTCTCCAATAATTTACTCTTTAAATGCAACTAAAAATAACCATGGTTACATATCATATTTCAAACTACCCCCAGATCATTTAAAAAATATATCATTTAAAAAGATTGTGTTGAAAGGTCCAGTATTTCATAACATTAACAATTTTACTCTTTTAGAAAGTAGCTAACTAAGAATGTGTCTTCTAGGTGCTTTCCTTCTGAAGACCCTTGTTTGTCAAAAAAGATGAACTTCCATGTCCCAAGTTATGTGAATAGATTTACTTTTCTGTTCAAAACAGCAGCCCCTCATTTCTCACTACTGAAAACGCCTCATTGGCTCTTAGTTTGCGTGTCCAATGACTGTACCATTGACAAGGCCCTCTTTTGTTTTCCTTTATTTAGAAACACCATCAGTTCTGACATGTTTGTTGTATTTTTTAAAGTCAAACTTCCTTTTTAATTCCATAGCCTTTTTTTTTTCTCTTGATAATTTCCCCAGCAACATGAATTTGAGCGACCCTAGGACCAGGGTCTCTCCCTCCTCCATGAGGCTACAGGACACAGATAGAGGCAGCGTAGTCAGAGGAAAGCATGAGGATTCGGTGGCCAAACAGATCCATCTTGAATCTCAGTTTCATCCAATAAGGTTGCTGAGAAGAGTAAATTTAGTAATATGTGCAAAGATTCTGGCACAGTGTTGGTGTTCAACAAACATTATATCCTTTCTCTTTATTTCTGGCCACCATTTCTTTTGTACCACGTGCTTTATTATTTACATTTTTGGTTTTAATTAGCATTTGTAGCATTTTAAAGTATTTGGCAGAGTGTCTGTCATATAACATCACTCAACAAATATTATTCATTATTAAAGTTATTACCCTTATATTTCCACCCCAACATTTCCTGCCTCCATTTCCAATAAAGTTCTTTTTTTTTTTTTGTGAGGAGATCAGCCCTGAGCTAACATCTGCCAATCCTCCTCTTTTTTCGCCGAGGAAGACTGGCCCTGGGTTAACATCCGTGCACATCTTCCTCCACTTTATATGGGACGCCGCCACAGCATGGCTTGCCAAGCAGTGCGTGGGTGCACGCCCGGGATCCGAACTGGCGAACCCCGGGCCACCGCAGCAGAGCGCACGCACTTAACCTCTTGCACCACCGGGCCGGCCCCTCCAATAAAGTTCTTTATGCTTCCAATTGCTCATATATATATTGTTCTCCTCTAAATGTATGCTGAGAATGCTCTTATCTAGGAACTGGCTTTTTTTGATGTCCTTCTCAGGAGGATGAGTTCCTAAAGGTAAAAAGTGAAAAAAGGGTAAAGTGGAAGAAAAACTACATCATTAAATAATAAGGAAAAGTTGGAAAGGAAAAAAAAAAAGAAACTATATTTGTCTTATTTGGATAGTATTTAAGAAAGAAAATTTTTGAAGAGCAAAGTGCATTCAGAAATGAATTGTTATGATATTGATATTTTTAGATTCACTACTTGGCCTTTGAGTGATTCATTGTATTAATAGTGCATACTGGTGTTTGACCAATTTAACAGTAATTGAATGTAACATGATGCATGAAATCTGCTGTGTGATTACCATCAAGATGCAATTTTGTTTCATGAATGATATGAAGTTTTTTGAAATGGGAATTTCAGATTTCACCTTGAGATAAAATTTGTAGTCATGTTTCGATACAGGTGGCTAGATACCTTGTTCAAACGCATTATGAAGAAAATGAAACAAACCATGGCCGCTTGTGTGTTCATTAAATTATATGAGGTTAACAGGTTGGCGCTTTCTTTGAAAATATATCTTATTTGATATCAACATTCTCCTGCTCTAAGTAACACTAGTTATAATAATTTCTTATATCTTCTTATCAATGCTGGCTCTTCCCTTCTCTAATTGTTTCTTTCTATATGAGCTGTTGTCACACAATGACTTTTAGCATTTGATTCCAGTCTACTGTAAAATCCTCTCCTTACTAGCAATGCTGTATTAATAATGGAAAGCACATATATGAAGTTATTGACTCTTCTACATATTTTTAATAGTCAGTCAATTTACAACACAAGAATGCTATGGGGGTGCTTTCTCTGGGAGGATCTCATTCCCCCAAGGGCTTCAATTGCAATGTCCCAAAGACTTCTGGGTCTATGCAGTCAACCCAAGACTTTCTCCTGAACTCCATGCCTGCATTCTCAACTGCCTACTGTTCATTGCTACAGGCATTTAAACTACAGTTATGAAGAGCTGAACTCACTGTTTCCTTCACAAATCTTAAAGAAAGTTACCACCACTCATATAGTTGCTTATTTTTTGAGAAAACAGTGTCATCCAAATGCCTCCTTCTCCATAAACAACCTCCATGTCCAGTCAATCACTGCATTTTCTGAATTCTGCCTCCTTAATCTATTTCCTTCTCTCCATCCCCACAGTCCTGCCACTTTTTGGGCCATCAGCATCATTTACCCATTTTACTGCAACAGCATGCTATTTGGTTAGCCTGTTTCTTGTGTAGATAAAAATGCAGGCACAGAATTATTTATATCACCTCACTCCCATGCCTAAAACACGTGGATGGATTTCCCTGCCCTAAAATTAAGGTTAAAACTCCTTAACGTGGGTTACAGTTTCCTTTATGATCCTGTTCCAGCTGTCTTCTCCAGCCTCATCTCTGTGTTCTTCCTCCCAGCATTCCCTGCTACAGCTCCACTGAACCTCTTCGGGTTCCTGGAGTAGCTCATTCACTATCCTGCTTCAGCGATTCTGCCCTACCGTTTTCTCTCCCTGAGACACTTCTCTCTCTACTCCATCTTTATGATTCACTTTTTATCTTAGTTAGGGTTCTCCAGAGAAAGAGAACGAATAGGATACACACACAGACACACACAGACGTGCGCGCGCGCACACACACACACGCACACACACACACGATTTGTTATAAGGAATTTGCTCACATGATTTTGGATGCTGAGAAGTTCCAAGATCTGTAGTCAGTAAGCTGGAGACCCAGGAGAGCTGATGATGTAAGTTCTAGCTGGAGTCAGGGTCCAAAGGCAGAAGTCCAATGTCCTAGACCAAAGACAGACAGAGAGAGTGAATTCTCCTGTACTCTGCCCTTTTGTTCTATTCAGGCCTTCAATGGACTGGATGAGGCCCACTGACACTGGGAAGAGCAAGCTGCTTTATTCAGTCGACCAATTCAAACATTAATCTCATCCACAAATACCCTCATAGACACACCCAGAATAATGTCTAACCAAAAATCTGGGCACGCTGTGGCACAGTCAAGTCGACAAACAAAATTAGCTGTCACACCCTTCTAGTCTCATTCTGGATACTCTTTTCTCAAGAAAAATTTCCGTGGCCCCCAAGTCCTGATGAGATTGCATTCTTACTCTCTTATCTGCTTCCATAACACCCTGCTTTCCTCCATCGTAGCCCATACCACACTACATGGTCATTCCCTGCTTGCTTACATCCCATACAGGACTCTAAGTCTTGCTCATCTTTACCTCTGTAATTCCTAATTTAGGAGTTAGGAATTACACTTTGGTTCAATAAATATTCGTTGAATGCATGAGCTATTCTATTAACCTTTAAGCTGAATCCTTACTAACATTAAAACTATATACTTATTTTAGCTTGATTGCTTATATAAAACCAACATTTACTGTTGGCCAATTATGGCTGACTATATATGTGTAACAATATTCAACATTCTGGTTTCATTAACTTTCCTCTGGGATTTATACACTAAACCCACTTGATCTGTGGTTTAGATATTTCATGCTGATTAAAACTGTGGCTACCTTAGAATTCTCTTGGTTGCTCACCACCAGGGAAAAGGGCATTCAATTTAGCTGTTTCAAATTAGAAAGCAGCATATGAAAGGAACAGAGGATTTGGAATAACAAGACCCAGGTTAGAAGACTAGTGCTGGCAGCCTTCATTTTGCCTTAGTTATTGACTTCTGTATACTGAACATCTAGAGAAGTACTTGGCACAAAACAGATTCTAAAAATTGCTAGATGAGCCAACTTTGATAAGTTACAAAAAATATTTTAATCACAGGCTTCTCATTTAGTAAGTGACAGTAATTGTGTTTACTTCACAAAGAGTTTTGAGACTATAAATGAGTTAATATACTCAAATTGAGTACAGAGTGGATGTGAAATGAAAGTCTTGTATTTCTTATTTACATATCATGGGAATATCTGTGAACGTGTTTATAAGTGCAAAATATCTGTTCGATCCTGTAGCCCCCAATTACACATTTTTTCCCCTTTATTTTCAAGCACTTAATATGTGCCAGGCAGTATCCTGAGTGCTTTACATACATCATTTCATTTTATTTTAATAAGGTATTGGTCTTTTTAATTGGCAATGAATATCTTGTCTCATAAAGATTCCATAACTTGCCCAAGTTCACACAGGTTGCAAAGCCTACACTGGCATCTGGGTTTATCTGATACCAAAATTCAATGGTCATAACTGTTCAATTTTCAAACAGCTGGAATAAAGTCTATATCCATTAAAGTTAATTTCTTTTCCCTTCTTGTCCTACAGGATCAGCGTCCTCCTGTTCTATGTCCTTTGGATTTGCACAAGCACAGAGTGTATGATGTTTGCGGCAACAAGGCAGGGACAATTTAATGGCATTTCCACCAGATTGTGTGAAGACACTCCAACTGCTCTTGGCTCCTTCCCAGTTGCATTGGCCTCCTTGCCCTCCCACAGGTGGGCTTTCATACCCAGGGCAGAGCTGGAACACGGCCATGACTGCTGCAGAAGAGGTCTTTCCTGGACAGACTGGTCAGACGGCACTGGAGCATTTGTAATGGGAGGGTTGTTTGTCTTTCCTTCATCTTTAAGAAGGTCAGAAAAGACCCAGCTCGCTATGTCCGGGTAAAGAGAAATGCAAAGATGAAACTTACCTTACATCTCTATACTCCTCCCTTCCCAATGTTCACCTCGGTATATAAATGGAGTCCCTAACTTTCACTCCTTAATCCCAACACCAGGTGATGTTCTTCCGTCTCTAGGGAACCTTTCCTTTCCTTACTTTTCTCAGATTTACTTCCACAAAAATCATCCTCTCATTCTATAAATGGTGCCTTTTTCTTCATTGTTATTATTGCCCTTATTCTTCATCTCTATCTTTGAGAATATTCTTTTTTCTCTCTATAAAAATAACAACAAATATCCTGATTTGATTCTGATTTTTCTTTTAATTACCATCCTTTCTTTTTCCATTTGATGCAAAACTCTTGGGACATATGGTTATCTTAATTTTTCTCCCATTACCTTCCAAGTTCTACAATTTAAGCTATTTCATTGAGTTAAATATATCATTGAGTTAAAAACCATCAATTGAATTACATTTACGACTTTATAAATTGCCTGAATGATACAAATTGATTTCATTGTTTTTAAAGTGATACTTCATATATTCATAGAAGCATTTCCAATCAACTGTATTATAAATTATCCCTGGAGAATCAGTGTTTCTCTGCAATGAGTAGGGGCCATCTTCCAATATTGCAAACATTTGGCCCATTTACAAATGAGTCTGCTTTTTATTTCAGGGTTTAATAAATTGATTTTTATAGTGAATTTATTCAATTATAATAGGAAGATATCCTATGCATTAATAATTTTAAAATTTAAATATACAAGTACCCAGTTAGTTTTGTTCTTAATTACTGTATATAGACAGACACACACTTTTTTTTGCCTACTGCAATCCATATAAAATTTAATAGTAGTTTGACTAATGTGATAAAAATTATTTTGTTTATAATTACTTCAATTTGTTGGAAGAACTTTAAACACTTGGTTCCTACAAGTGGAAATTAACATTTTAAAGACACAGTGTTGTCAGAGAGTTCAGCAAAGCATTTGAGTACTTTTTAGCCTCAAGAAGTGGGAAAATTGTACTTATTTAAATGTCACTGTTTTGCAAAAACTTTGAGTCTTTTTCTTCTTTGTCTCTTTATCCCTCATTTGCTAGTGCTTACACAATATATGCAGTAAATGTATTTTTTGGAAGTCTAACTATTTTTAACAGATGCAATCCTTAATTTTATTGCTTCATATTTATATTAGAGATTAATATGTTTGCCTGAATGCCAGGCAGATTAACTTCTCTTTGTTTAGCTTTATAATTTTTGCTTTAAGCACTGGAGAAGTTTGTTATTGACAAAGCTGAACTAATGTCAATGATCTTATTTTTCAGAATTTTTTGTGACATTTAAATTTTGGGAAAACATATATGCATATAAATTAGATGATAAAGGTAG